>NW_008353556.1:100468-119745 GCF_000622305.1 Nannospalax galili
TTTACTAATCTCCTATGTGTCTTTCGGTCCAATCACATTGGCTGCCAAGACTAACCCTCGTAGATGTGTCGTGGTACACATCAAGTATTTAAAGTTTTTGGGTTTGGTTTTTTTTGTTGTTGTTGTTCTTTTGTTTTGTTTTGCTTTATTTTGCTTTTGAGGTAGCCTCACGTAGCCAAGCTGACCTTGAACTTGCTCTGTGTCTGAGGCTGGTCTTGTATTCCTAATCCTCCATCCACGTGCTGATTATACCCATGTGCCACCATACTCAGCAAGAATCTCTGTTTTTTTGCAGTGAAATAAAGGATTTTGATACAAGTAGGAAATATGAATACGGACACCATAAAAGGTATGTCTTCTCTTAGAAAAGGAAGGTAAATTATAGGATGACGTTTCTAGTCGGTTCCACATCATGGATAATTTATCTGCCTATATTCAGAGATCCTAATTTTCAGGTAGTGTGTCACTAAATTTAACGATTGATTACATTTGTCTTCTTTCTCTGATTGCTTTGCTCATGCAACCAGTATCTACTGAGCATCAACTGTATCAGAAGCTGTTCTGGCTCTGTGGAAACAAGACAGAACAAAGTACCCACTTTCTTAGGCCTCAAGGAAGACTAAAAATAAATGAAATAATTAACGTGTTTCATAAATGCATGCCTCTATGCAACCAGAGGCAAGTGGCTTTCAGGAAGGACTCTGTCCTAGCATTTGGTACAGAATCTGGAATAACACTCTACGGACACAGGTGCCCAATACTTGTTACAATTTACTTTGCTTTTGGTGCTAGGATTCAAACTAGTACTCTGCATATGCTAAGCATGAGCTGTGACTCTGAGCTACAGCCTTGGCATACAATGCATGTACACACACACACACACACACACACACACACACACGTGTGCACTAGGGCATGCATGTGGAGGTCAGAGGACAATTTCAGGAATCAGTTCTCCTCTTCCACCATGTGGGGCTCACAGGTAGGATTCAGATCATCAGGCATGGTGGCAGACCTTTACCTACTGAGCCACCTTGCCAGTCCCTCTAAAATACATTTTAAAGAAGCAATGAATCATTTTCAAGAAAGAATAGACTCAGAGATAAGCCATAAACATTTATATTTTTACTGCCATAAACCAGGCTAATCTCATAGACTTTTCTGAGGATTTTTTTTTTTGTCATTCATGATGGGTGAGTTTGTGAGTCAATGGGTTTCTTGCTATACTAATAGAAGAAGTGTTTACAAGAAGTAACAAAGATTCTCATGTTTTGGGGTAATGGTGAAAACTAAAAGATATCCAGGACAAAGGTGGTGGCGGGCTTGACGTACTGTGGTGTAGGACACATCAGCAACTTGGCACACACGAGGAGAACAGATTATTGGATACTTTTGCTTGGACCCCACAGTCTCTGCCACAACTGCTCAGTTTTGCTGTTGCAGCATTAGAGGGGCTACAGGGAATCTGTAAATAAACGGCATTCTAACAAAGCGTTACTTACAAAACAGCTGAAAGGCTGGATCTGGTCATCAGACCACAGTGTGCAGACTTAACATTTTATTTATGTGTCTGTGTGTTGGTATGTGCGCATGAGTCCAGGTACCTGCAGAGGGCAGAAGAGGGCAACAGATCCCCTAGAGCTGGAGTTTTGGACAGTTGTGGACCACCTGATGTGGGTGCTAGGAAGCAAACGCCAGTCCTCTGCATGAGCAGTGCCTGTTCTTAACCTCAGAGACATCTCTCCAGCCCCTAATCAGACTTCAAAATCACTGTGATGAAACACCTAACAGAGCAACTGAAATGAGGAAGGGTGTGTTTTGGCACATGGTTGCTGCGGCAGGGTAGAGCAGTTTACTCTGCAGAGGGAGAAGATGCCCAGGGCCATGTACAGCCTCCCAAACACCCCAGAGACCTATTCCTCCATCTAGGCTCCGGCTCCCAGTTTCCACAACCTTCCAACACTGCACCACTGGCTATGGGCTAAGTGTTCAATGCATGAGCCTGTGGAAAACATTTCATATTCGAACAGTGACAGCTGTTAAAAGAACTGAACTGTTTAGCTTGGAGTAGACAGAAGAAAACCATTATTATTTTCAAGTATTTGAAACATTTCCAGGCAGAAAACGTATTGGACAATACTGCACTACCAGAGGACTTATAAGCAATGAGTGAAACTTTACACCAATACATTTTTGCCAAGTAAAATATGACTTTTTAATAGAAGCCTCAGACTTGTTATAAATTTAATGAATTTATATCACTGGGAGTGTTCACAAAAATATTGAATGCCATTTCTTTGAATTTCTCATACCTTCCTTTGAATGCCCATTCCTTTGAAAATCCTTTTCAAGCATAGATTCCACAGTAAACAGAATTTAATGTACAGAACACAGCACAAAACAAGCTTAGAATGACACAGAGGCACAGGCAGCTGAGGACCCAGCAATTCACAGATGGAATTTGTCGCTGGAAAGCCAATCACTGGCTAGAGAGAAAATTCTGCTAAATATCAGATGCACCTATTATATTAGTAAGGGAGGTAAAAAGCTGGTTCATAACGGGTTAGCTAGCAGTACAGTTCCCAGAAACGGATTCACAGACTTTTCAGATTATATCTGATAAGTGGATTGGTAATTTTTTTAAAAAAATAGATATTTCTGAACATACAATCTTTGAAGAAAGAGGTTAGACTCCTTTTAGAATTCAGTAGCATTCAAAAATTTTTAATTTTCTTTGTGCTTGTTATAAAATCTTTTTATGTTGCTGCCTCATGATATTTTGTATTTATGCCAAGTTGTAAATATTGAAAACAACATCCCTCCCAGATGGATATGTAGATGCATAAAATTAATAAGCTCTGATTTATTCAAAGCCACGGTCCCCCTGGTAAACATGAGAAGCAGGCAGTGATAAAGGACGGACATGACAAGGAGCTAAATGGTTTAAAATTTGTGGCTGTCCTTAACGGAGTACCCATGTGTGCCAAACAGGCAGATACTCAGCCAGTCTGAGATTGGTTTCTGCCTCCCAGCGGAGGGTCGGGAGGGGTGAATGACTTCAATCAATATCCAGTTGTTAGAGTAACAGCCATATCGGTTCTGGATGGCCGGCTGGGCGAAAACATGTTTGTTCTACTTAATGTGACAGTGTCCTGTCAAATTAACAGCCTTGGTGGCAGGAGCAAGCTTGCTTTAACGGGTCTGAGCCAGTTCCACAGAGAATTTACCATCAACATGCAACCAAGAGGCATCCTAAACCTCATTACGGAGGTTTATTTGTAGATAATAACCGAAGGCATGCCGTGAACTACACCAGGATTTGTTTGCTTTCTTACCAACAGCAGTTTCTTCTTCTTCATCAAAACTGCCCCTCTAACTCCCACACACTGGACATGACCCGGCACGGGGTGGGTCCCAGACACAAGAGGAGGAAGGCATTTAAGGAGTGATGCCAATATTACTAAGATGGAGTGTTTGACTGAATGAACCAAGTACCAGAGGCAGAGGATTGCTCTGGAGAGGACACACACACACACACACACACACACACACACACACACACACACAGCTTTAACCCTCCTCAGCTCTGGTTCACAGTAGAGAGAGTATGGTTCACACATAAGGCTCCCTTCCTCTCCCCTTCCCTTCCCCTCCTCCCTCCCCCTCCTTTCCTTCCTTTCCTCCCTGCCTCTCTCTATTTCTAGTTCTATCTGTCTCTTCCTTCCTTCTTTCTTGCTATGGGGTCTCACTATGTAGCCCTGGCTGGGTATTTTCTTTTTTCTTTGAAGGGAGGAGATAACCAATTTTATCCCTCTCTCTATTTCTAGTTCTATCTGTCTCTTCCTTCTTTCTTGCTATGGGGTCTCACTATGTAGCCCTGGCTGCTTTGGAATTAACTCTGCAGCCTTGAGACCCTTCTGCCTCTGTTTCCCGAGTTGCTGCGCTTAGAGTGAGCTGACCCACCTCGCCTGCCTTTGGACGTTTGGAGTCAGCAGCACATTGTGGGGCTTTTCTTGACGGTCAGTGTCCGAAGGTGTGTGGCGGCTTGTTCTCGGTACGGGGGCTGCGTGTTCTCTGTGGTGCCTGCCAGGCAACTCATGTAGCCCACTAAAGCACTGCTTTGGACCACCCCTGATACTCCGGCTGGGCCTACTCAAGTTGTGGTGTGGAGCACTCTTGACTCCCTTCTTCCCTAGCCTATAGTCTTCCACCAGTGCTCCAGTGGCCTCAACCGGCAGAAGTCAAGTTCTTGATCCCATCATTGTTTAGACCTGGCTGGGTATTTTCTTTTTTCTTTGAAGGGAGGAGATAACCAATTTTATTGTCCATAATTATGTTATACAAAAATCTATACAAATAATAATTTGTACAGTAAAAGAACCAAATGAATGATAAACAGGAACATAACAGCAATAATTTAAACTTGCTTTTCCCCCATGATATTAGGATGACAGCCACCTTATAACACTTGTCTGATATGTCAGGGTAGCTCTTGTTCACTGGCCAAAGCTCACCCTTAAAATTAAGGCCTTCAGTGTCTCTCACAGTTCTACTGGCTCTTGACAAAACTTTTGAGGTCTTCAAGAAAAGCAATATATTCTTGGTGCTCCAGGGCAGTACTGAGCTCCGCCAACTCATCTGTGAAAGCGTTGTCTGTCCCTCCATCAGCAAGGAAACCCATTCGGTGGTCATACAGGGCCCAGTCCACCGACTCTGTACTGAGTACTTTGTATCCTTCCATCGTCTCCAGTGGCCCCAAGGCTAAGTTCCTTGGTAGAGAAAATGTCACTCTCGGCCTCTTGTCCAGTCTCGCCCTCTGGATACTGACAGTCCAGGACCAGGGCCTTCTTGCCATCACTCTGTAACTTCAACCACGAAATTGGGACTTGATGTCAGTTCCGGCTCCTGTTCCTCAACCTTCTGTCCTTTGAGGGCTCCTCCTCACCACCAAACGTTGGCAGGATGCTGTTGTTCATGTTAAAAGTGACAGCAATCTTTTCACCAGCAGCTTTCTGCACTAACTGAGCTTCTGTCCCGTTCACTTCCAGCTCCCAGTCTCCAGACATCCTGGGAAGGGGGTTATGCTTCTGGATTGTCTTTTCTTCCTTAATTTCATCAGTCAGAAATTCAACAAAAGCTTTGTCTCCTTCCGCGTGCAGCGCACTCGCACGGCGCCAGGGCCGCAGGAGCCCAGACCGGCCAGCACACAGGCACAGCAGCGCCAAGGGCCGAGGCACAGCCGGGGCTGCAGCAGCTGCCGGAGCGCCCAGGGCTCGGGCAGCATCGATGCGGCAGACATGTGCGGATGGAAGGACCATCCCGGCCAAGGCGTCCCCGGACCCTGGCTGGGCATTTTCATAATTTACGACTGTCCATCCTGTAGAACTGAAATGCTTTTTGAACGAAGCAGAATGTAGTTTGTGCGCCATGACTCCAACAGCAATAACAAATAATGCTGTTTAATGAAGGCTTGAGCAAGCACTCCGATGTCCACTGGCTGTGCAGAGAGAGCCCGTCCTGTGCCCTCCGTTTCCCAGTGACAGATCTCAACCTAGATTTAAGCGGGTCTCAGGAAGCCAATGCCATCTTCCAAACAAAGAGACGAAAACAAACAGCATTTCAACTTTAAGATCACAAAAGGCTAAAGAGCCGGTTCAGCACTTCAAAACATTTGCTGTTCTCTAGCAAAGACCCCAGTTCTGTTCCCAGCACCTCCACTGGGTGGCTCACAACCACCTGTACCTCCAGTTCCAGGGATCCGATGCCCTCTTCTGGTCTCTGAAAGCACTGTGCCCATGTGCACAACGTTCCTTCCCCTAATATACACATAGTTTAAAATAAAAATAAGACGTATTTTAAAAAATCATAAATACAAGACCTATGCAAACTCAGACAAAGCCCCAGCACAGAACTGGAAATGGGAAGCAGGCCCCAATCTTAGCTGAGGAATTATTGTAGCTGATTACTGTTGGGTGAGGAAGAGTTGATCTTCTTGAAGGGAGGGACTCTATATAGGCTGACTAAACACCAGTGGATAGACTTGCACTGAGGGACATCTGGGGACACTAACCTGATTTGATAGGCCTTAACACAAATGACAGAATATATGAACTCCAGTGGGGGGGTGGGCTATGGGGGGGCCAATGGTGAAGGAGGTATAAAGATGATTAAGATGTTCTGTATGAAATACACAAAAGTTCAATAAAAATTTTAAAAGAAAAATCACAAATAATTTTCAAAGACTTGCTAGGTAAGCTTTGAGCATCCAGAGACTGATCAGATGCCACCTCACCCACCAGTTGTTTGCTAGAACCCAGGGCTCTCTGCTGGTTGACCTGGGAGTGCAGATGCCTGAGGGGCAGCCACTCCTTTGGGTGGGACTCCTGGTGAATTAGGAAAAAGGCAGCAGCCTGGGGTGCCCATTGGCTTGAACATATCTAATGCTTTTTATTTTTCTGCCTGATTAAATGTTGAATATCCCGGTAATGACATAAATCTAAACCTGCATCTTCAAAGTGCTGTTAATTGTATATTGAACTTGTGAGTGTAAGGCAGTACTTAAAAGGAAATTCAGTTTGAAATTTTCCACTGTGGGACCAACTGAGACCTTAATAATTTATTATTCCCCCCCAGAAGTAGAAACATTTGGAAGCAAATCCAGAGTCTTTCATTTCAATCCAGTTTGGAATTGAGAGGAGAGGAAGCTGCTCACTGGTGGATAATGACAGACACACCCACATCCTTCTAGACACCAAGTCAGTGTCATGCTCGCTCTTGGTGATAGCCGGAAAGCCTCAGAACTCGTGATGTGAGGTCATCAGCTTCACAGGGCTCATCAGCTCACGAACAGTTCAGAGGGTAAATGCACTTGCTGTACAAGATTGACAACCTGATGTCAAGCCCCTGAACCCACAGCGAAGGACACAGCTGACTCCCTTAAAGTTGTCCCCTGACCTCCACACACAGTCAGTGTCTGCATGCACACACAGGGTAATAAATACAATTCTCTAAAAATCTTGAAGACAAGCAATTTGCATGTTACAGCGTGCTGCAGATAACAGGATAAACAGGACACTGTAGTCCACTTTCAACTCTAAAATAGAAGAGAATAAAACCATTAGGGAAAAACCTAAAAAGAACCTGAATAGGAGATTTAACCAAAGCTTTTAACTTTTTACATTTTTTAATCTGGTTTTATTTTTCATGTATGAGTGTTCTGCCTGCATGTAACTGCAGTACATGTGTGCAAAGCCTGCAGTGGCCTGAAGAAAGTGTCAGATTCCCTGTAACTGGAGTTACAGATGCTTGTTAGCCACCAAGGTGTTCTGGGAACCCAATCTGGGTCCTCGGCAGCCAGAGCTCTTAACCACTGAGCCATCTCACCAGCCCCTACTGTAACATTTTGTAGATACTGGGGTTCAGCTCCTGCCTTTGGGCATGGGGAGCAGGTACTCTACCACTGAGCTAAAATCCTTAGCCTGACTAAAGCCATGTTTTTTCCCAGGAAAATCTCGGTAGATCTTAAAAAAGAATCTGAAAAATCAAAGTTTTTACTTTTTTGGAGATTTTCTGTATTCAAAACCCTGATGGTGAAAGTTTTAAAGGCTCTTCCTCCCCTCTCACCTCAATTAACCTTTGCACACAGTGAGTTGGTGGGCCCCATGCTAGGAGGCTGAAGGGTCTCCAGGAGACAACAACCCCTCCACTACTGTGGGCTCCTTAGATTTGGTGACTGAGAACGTCAGATACAGTCTGTTCCTGGAGTTCAGAGTTCTCATTTTGAGTTTAAATATGCATTGTGTCTGGCTTGAATGAAAATCAAAAACATGGACGGGGACAACTGGATTTCTGAGGAGAAATCTCAAGAGTGGAGTGGATTACCGGCTGTGCACACCTTTGGCACACTGCATCCCACTCTGTAACGCCCATAGCATCCGTACACACACACCACGGCATTAAAGGCATGTGGAAGACATTACTTTCCTGACTCACTCCCGGTAAGAGCTTGGGGTGGGAAGGGAATTGGATGTCAGCAATAATTTTTTCCTAATTCAGCAACCAAACGTGTCCCAAATCTACTGTAGTAAGACTCAACCTTGCAGACTGAATCTTCTAGGGTCTTCCTTCCAGATCGGCTTGCTCTGAGAATGCTTAGAAAGGACATTGATACCAAATTTCAGGTACCAGGAACGGATTCTTGCAGCAAGCTGATATTTCAAGAATATTGTGGAAGGGGGGTGAATTTTAATGCAGATCACTGCATCTGTTCCTCTGAAACAAACCAAGGACTTACTGGTTTCAGAAACATGGCGGTGACATTTTTGACGTATGTAACAAACCGTAATTAGTCAAACCAGGAGACTCCTCATATAAAATTCCTCATGAACTGTCGGAAAGACCTACCTGCTGTGCAGTTGGTACAATACCATCATTTAAAAACAGAAACCACAGCATCACCGTCTGCTGGTATACATGACAACTGAGCATTCATTAGCCTATCAAAAATGAGAGTTACTATTACACTGACAGAGATTAGAGATGAGGGGGCACACGCCAGTTTTCAAAATTATCTCTCCTCCAAAAACGTATACTATACCAGTAAGACATATTTGAATAAAATGCTAAATGTAAAATAATAGGCACAGGTAGTGCTAGGTTGGTGATATAAAGTATAACTGATTCATTTGTGCCTAAGTGGGGGAGGGTGGTTTTATATTGAGGACTTGGACGCCACAGTAAAGCAACTCTGACGGAGTCACACCTCTCTTCTGCTTCACTTAGTTCTGGATACTTTCAAAAATTACCTTAAAGTAGAATTATTTGCAATCTCAGAAACGTGGACCTTGACATACACTTTTCCCATCAGTCTCTGAGTCAGTTCATCCAAATCAAAACTCCCTGACCACATCCTTGTCTATCACCCAAGAAGAGTAATATTTGTTCCTCAGTTTTTTCCCTGAAGTCTTGGATGTTCAAGTTTGAGATCCCGGTCTCAGCTCTGGAAAACCTGAGCCGCCGGAGAACATTGACATCCATGAAAAGCTCAGCTTCAGAGTGAGCGAGTGTCACGACATCGCCTGGGTGCTGAGTCTCCGAAGAAAGGGAACTGCCACTGTGTGCAAATTCCGTGGACCCCCGCTCTGTCTATGTCCTTGTCCTCCGTGTCCTGGTCCCCCGTGTCCTTGTCCCCCGTGTCCTTGTCCTCCGTGTCCTTGTCCTCCGTGTCCTTGTCCCCCGTGTCCTTGTCCCCCGTGTCCTTGTCCTCCGTGTCCTTGTCCTCCGTGTCCTGGTCCCCCGTGTCCTTGTCCCCCGTGTCCTTGTCCCCCGTGTCCTTGTCCTCCATGTCCTTGTCCTCCGTGTCCTTCTTCTCCCCCGTGTCCTTGTCCCCCGTGTCCTTGTCCCCCGTGTCCTTGTCCTCCATGTCCTTCTCCCCTGTGTCCTTCTCCTCCGCGCCCGTCTTCTGCCCTCACGCTGGTTCTGCTTCCCTCCCCGCCCCCTGTCCCAGGTAGCATCACCCTGACCCTCAACACATTCCCAGCTCTTTGCCCAGCTGATTCTCACCTTTTGGGGTCCAGTCCACAGCCCACTTCAGAGAGACCTGACGCCTGTGTCCTTTCAGGGACAGGTGAGAGGCACTGTGCTCAGATTTCCTTCCCCCATAGGAAGCTTCTGAGATCTCACAGCAGGAAAACCTGACCTGGGATGAGTCTGAGGTGGTTGACTTAGTACCTTAGTAGGGTCTCTCCTTTCTACACTGTTTTCCAAGGCAATGTCTTCCCCATGCGGCTGACTCCCTTCTGCTTTCAAAGGGTCTCAGGGGAGATATCTGTGGACCAGGCTCCTTGATGGTGCTGGGAAACTGTTAAGGCCTTACGTCCTTTCTTTTAAAATGAAGACGTATTTGAAACACTTGCAGATAATGTGTATTTTACGTTTCTTCAACTGGCAATGGGTCATGTGACAATGCTGGGCGCCAGCACTGCTGAAGTGCACAGGGTTAATTCAGAATAACAGGAGGGATCATGTTGAGCTGAGCCTTTCCCTCAGCCTTTAGGATTTGAAGGGTTAAATAATAAGTAAATCAATTTTTTAAAATAAATAAATAACGGGGAAGATGTCAGAGAACCGAACCAGAATGAGGAAGTGATGAAATTACCCTGGTTAGGTTTCTGTTGCTGTGATAAACACCATGACCAAAAACACCTTGTAGAGGAAAGGGCCATTTAAACTTGCAGGTCACAGTCCATCACTGAGGGATGCCAGAGCAGGGAAAGAGGCAGAAACCCCAGAGGAGTGCTGCTCACAGGCCTCCAGGCTCACATTCAGCTCCCTTCCTTACACAGCCCAAGCCACCTGCCCAGGGATGGTACTGCCCACTGGGCTGGGCCCTCCTACATCAATCAGCAATTAAGAAAATACGCCCCCCCAAACATGGCCACAGGCCCATCTGATGGAAGAAATTCTTCAGGTGAGGGTCTCTCTTCCCAGGTGTGTCAAATCGACAACCATGATTAGTCGTCGAGCCTGGAGTGGTGCAGTACAGGGGTCTGGGGTTGCTGGGGGCTGGGGCTGGTGGGAGAGACTGGGACAGGGCGTGCCTGAGGCAGGAAGTGTGGAAGTCCCTTCTGGTCCTCTGCCTCAGTTTTCTCCTCATCTGCCACTTCATTGACCTCCACACTCTGGTCCCTTGTTTTGTTTTAAACACTGTTTTTGTGCTTGACCCTTAGTGTAGTGTAGCTTTGTAGAGTGTGTGAACTCACTGATAGTGGTGAATAGTTTTTACCACGAGTTTTAATGAGATTTGACTGACCTGGGTGTATGTGAAATTTCATGAAAGTGAGGCTTGGGTGGCTTTGTTCTAAGTCAGGAAAGCCCAGAATCCCTGGAACTAATACAGCATAACATTGCTCCGAGGTTGGAATCATCTCTTTTAAGAGATGCCCCAGGATCAATGATTTCTTCTCTTCCTTACCTTGAAGGGAGTGAGAGAATCACCTTGCCTTGATGTAAAAAAAAAAAAAAAATCGATCTCCTACTGGGGCTCAGGTAGCAGAGAGTTCCTCCCAGTTCTCCACTGGACCTACGCAAGCTTTGTGTCAGTTTATGAATTGGTTTTCCTTTCTAAAATGAAGGAAACATGTGGGATAACCCCAAGCTTCTCATGATCTCTAGAATATTCTCCTGAAGCAGAGGAAACAGCAGACTCGCATCCCAACTGACTTTCATAATCTCTGTTTCCTGAGCCCCTTAAAATGGGAGAATATTGGGAAACATCTGTCTATTTTCATACATATTTCTACAGAATATTTTTGTGCTGTTCTTGCAAGCTATCTTTGTGGGGTTGTTTTGCTAGCTAACTTAGGTCACAATATGTTATTATCATCCATCTAGGTGATAATAGTAATAATGACCAGCACTACATACAGTGCACACTAAGGACTTTAAAATATTAACTCATTCAATTCTCTTTGCAGCTTTATGAGTTAGTCATGACAGTGATGTTTATGTACAGAGCCACCAGGGCAAAGGGAGGCTCTGAAATAGGACCAAAGCCACCCTGCTGTCAAATGTAGGGTAGCCATTTAAATCCCAACTGTTAGAACCCAACATTAGTGTACTGAAGCCAGTGGTGGGCAGAGATGATGACAGACAGGTGTACAGTAAAACCCCAGAGCCCGGCTCACACAGCATCCTGTCAGGGACACAGGCGGGTGGGCTCTCCACAGAAGTGTGAGCCAGCCACTGAAAGTTGAGTTCTGTCTCATAGAGTAGATTAATCTCACAATATGATTTTAGGATTGCCTGCCAAAAATGTGCCTATAAATATAAAACCAACACAGTGAAGTCATTTCTTGGAAAACATTTTTGTGGTTCATTGTGGTGTGCCAAGTTAAGAATATCCATCTTACATTTTCAGGCACATGTGTTCTAGTAATTTTATGGGGTAATGAGTTGGCTTCCACTAAAGATATCTTATTTTTACAGGGCTGGAACTAGAGCAAAAGGCATTGTGATCAGGCGGTGAAATACCTGACTTCTTCAGATTGTGCTAGTGAATGCCAGTGAATCGCCTGCAGGTGAATGTTCTAGGCACTCTGGGTTTAACAATTTAACTGCTGTGGAGTTCAGCGGGCTGGGTACAAAGGTTTCAGATATGATAGTGTTAGAGTTAGGATTGAGGGTGGAGGAATTCAGGTTTGGAGAAAATAATAAGAGTTACAGTGGAAAACATGAGACTTATGTTAGAGTCCAGGTCTGCAGATGACCCTCTCCCAGAGTAAAAAGCCTCACAAAACAGGCCATGAGGGCCCCTTGCAAAACAGGAACTGGCCAGACAGCTCCATTTAGTGCTGTCTCAGCACAAAGCTGTCCCCCAGATAATTTTGGAAGATGAACAGGCCCCTGCACCCAGATCTACTGATGTAATAACTGTCTCAGTGCAAGCTACTTCCCTTGACACTGAAGATTATCTTTGCCCTTCCACATTCCCCAACCCCCCATAAGAACTTCCTCAGCTGTCAGCAGGCTGCGGTTGCTTTTCTCTCCCCAGCTGAGCTGCCAGCCACCAGCGATCCTAAGAAATAAACTTTGCTT
Source organism: Nannospalax galili (assembly GCF_000622305.1). NCBI lineage: Eukaryota > Metazoa > Chordata > Mammalia > Rodentia > Spalacidae > Nannospalax > Nannospalax galili. The sequence goes on from NW_008353556.1 coordinate 113,063, forward strand.
TGCTGGAGTCCTCCTGTGTTTCCCAAGGCTATTGCCTGCCCGGCTTTTATCTAAAAACTTAGACTTGAATGAGACTTAAATTCCTTTCATCAGATTTAACAGAAAATACTGTGATTGAAAATGTGCCATAAGGGGTGGGAGTGATGGCGGGTTTCCAGGACGCCAGCCCCTTCCGAGTACTCCTGGCGGCCACAACTATCCCGCAACCATGAGGCAAGAGACATGATCTGTATATAGTGACACCTAGACTAGATTCTTTGGGAGGGCGGGACAGTTACTGTAGTTACCTTTGACAGCTTAGGCACAGAATTCTTGATTTCTAAAAAAAAAAAAAAATCACTGTTTGCATGTGTAAGCAGTTGGCCAAGTCTGAGAAACACCATCACTGTTTTTTTCAATGTATGTTTTATTGAATTTTTGTGCATTTCATACAGTACATCTAATCATATTTAGACCCCCCTCCCCTATCTACACCACCTCCCATAGCCTGCACGCAGACTTCATGCATTCTGTCATATATGTTAAGGTTTTTACTTTTTATCTGCCTCTTTCCGATGTCCTTGGATCCGGGCGGGGCAGTTGTGCTAGTGCTGAGGCCCCGGCGGGGAGTGTGTGCCACACCTGCACTGGGACCAGTGTTCTTAATCTAGACGAGCTGTCCTTGATCTCCTCTGAGTGGGAAAGGGCTGTGTCCCAAGAGGAGAGAAATGGAAGAGCTGTGTTGAACCTCAGCATAACAGAGCAGCCAGTGGAGGAACTGACTCCAAAGGGAACAGACCAGTGTGGTCCCTGACCCTGCCTCAAAGGGCAGGAAGAAAGTTCCCCTTCTGCGTCCGTCGGTACTCAGGGAAGAGAATGCCCTGCACCAAATTCCTCTGAGCTTAAACACCAGCAGGATGTGAGGTGTCTGGCCAGCAAGAGAAACGCAGAAGAGCTTTGAGATGGAGTTTACAGGGAACCACAGCATTAAGCAGGTCAGCCAGGCGCGGACCAGAAGGCCTGAACATAAGCACTGCGCATGAGAAGGGGCTCTGATGTCCTCGCGGTGCTGGAACCATCCAGTTCTGAGCTCCGTGTTGATTGGGCAGGTAAGCTCTAGCCTATGCCGGTTTGCTGGTATTCTGTCATATGGAGCTAACTCGTTTGACAGAGCGAAGCTGTGATTGGAATGGTGTTTGGATGAACCCCATGTACTCCCGAGGTGGAGGGGGGTCGTTTAAGGACACGCTAATGTCCTCATTTCCTGCAGTGCCACAGCCAGAGCGCTGTGAGGCAAAGAAAAGGTGGTTCTTGAGTGCACACTGTGCCTTCTCAGTGCCGTGGGGTTGGTTACCTGACTGTGAGCCGCCTCCAAACCCCACCTGGGAATTCATGTGACAGTCTAAGGGCATTAGGAGAAAATTAGGCCATGTGGTCTTCGTCCTCATGCATGGATTTAATCACTTAATGCAACTGCTTCCAATTGTGGACTCGCTCCCTCTCTCTTACCCTTCCAGCGTTCTGCAGTGGGACCCTGGGTATTAGATCCCCATCCTGCAGAACTGTGAACTGAAACTTTTCTGCTCATTGTCAACGGCATGGTCTGTGATATTCTGTTACAGTATTGTCACCTGAACTAAACTCATGGCAGAAGTCACTCTATCAACTCCCTGATTCCTCTAAGCAGTTCTTAGGCCACATTTTAATAAAACTATTTTATAAAATCAGAAATCTGAACCTGAAAAGGAGAAACTGCCATACTAAGGAGGAGGAGGTGTCACACAGGTTTTCCAGAACTTAATCATCTGGGTGTTCTGGGTCCTTTGCCCAAAGGGTACCTTCTCTGTAGCAACAGTGGTTGGAGCAGCTTCTCCTCTCCAAGGCCTCCTGCTGTGCACACAGCCTCCAGAACACAATGGGGGAAAACAGCCAATGTCTTTGTTGTAAAGAGCACACAGCTGTGACAGACTGAGAGGGAGCTTCTCTCGACCATCTGCCTTTGTGGTCCATCTCCCACTCTCCATCTTTTTGACATCCCTGATCACAGTGCCACTTAAATCCCCCTTCATCCACAGGGGCCTGCAAATTTCCCACTTTACTTCCTCCAAAGAAAAATTTTGAAGACTCATTTTAAGCAATACAGCATTTGGAAAGTCCCCGAGGCCTTCTTGGGATCTTTCCAGGCAAAAAGAATGTAGTATTGGCTCATTTGTTCATTCTTAGTGTCCCTGTGTAACTGTCGTACAGTAGGTGCAGAGGTCCTTCATATCACAGAGGGCAAATTTCGATAATAAACAACATAGGCACAAATACTGGTAAATGCAAAGAAGAGCTAAAACCATGAATCCCTGTTGTATATGTGGTGGTACATGCCTGCAATTCCTGCTCTATGAATCCCTGTTGTATATGTGGTGGTACATGCCTGCAATTCCTGCTCTATGAATCCCTGTTGTATATGTGGTGGTACATGCCTGCAATTCCTGCTCTTAAGAGACAGAGGCAGGAAGATGGCAAGTCCAAGGCCAACCTGAGCTATGTGGCTATATCCTAACACAGGAAAAAGAGTATTAGGTTTTGACTTGAGGTGAGAGCTTGCACTTTTACAATGTATAGTCAAAGAGCGGGCCTTTTGCAAGAAGTGAAATTTTAGGACAGAACTTAAGGTTAAAATGTGTTGATCACAAAAGGGACTGAGAAAGATTTTCATACGAAAGAAAGAAATGATGCTGGGAAACAAGTCCCCTAGCTACACATGAGAGCAGCCAAGTCTTCGAACCTTAGGAAGGTCCAAGTTTGAGACTGATGGACACACGGGCACAGAGTAAGAGCAGTGTGCTTCTGGGTATCCAACTTGATTGAAAGGTTTTAAATTCTGTGTGTCACTAACTGCATTTTATGAGTGAAAATCCAAGTCATCTGTACTTTGTAAATATATTTTGTTTATTTTTATTTTACATGTATGGGTATTTTGTCTGCACCTATGTAAGAATCCCCATGCATGCATTTCCCATGGAGATCAGAAGAGGGCACCTGATCCCCTGGAACTGTAGTTATGGACCTTTGTTAGCTGCCATGTGGGTACTGGGAATCAAACCTGGGTCCTCTGCAAGAACAGCCAGTGCTATGAACTGCTGAGCCATCTCTCCAGCCCTAAAGTCATATGCACTTTAAAAAAGTTTGTTAATCAAAAGTTTAAAAGTTCTAAGAAATTTGCTGTATGATTTGCTAGGATTCCGGGGAACTATAGGAAAAATACTAGTGCAGTTTTAAATGGAACATCAAATATTATACTCAACTAAAATGAAACTCTATAATTACATTAGAAAAGCTGTTTCAACTGAGTTCTATAAGACTAAATATTGGGAAAAGGCAAACTATTTCATTAACATCTGCTAAGTTACGCTAAGAATACACATTTTATCTCTGGAGAAACTTTCCTCAAATCTTGGGAGTTGGTTTATTTCATGTATCAGTTTGGCTGGATATTTGGTTAAATATTGTGCCTGTTTCCCAGAAGGCATGTCTACAAGAGATGAACATTTCAGTCAAGAGACCAAGAAGATTGCTGTCCCTGGTGTGTGTCCGCTTCCTTTAGTCATAGTGACCCTCGACTGGACAGCATCTAGAATCACCAGGAGACAGCCTATGTGGGATTACCTGGATTGGATTAATTCGTGTGGAAAGACCCATCCCAAGCACTCATGGGCCTTAGGTACTCGACGGACTCAAGAGAGGAAAGAACTGAGCACTGGGATTCAGCTCCTCTTCATGCTGACTGTGCACACTGTGACCAGCTGCCTCCAGCTCCTGCCCCTGACTTCCCACCATGATGGACTGCATCCTGGAACTGTGAGCCAAAGCGAACACTTTCTCCTCCAGCTTTCCTGTGTCAAGATGTTTGTCGCAGCAGGATGAAAAGACGCTGAGAGGAGTCCAGAACTGAAAGGGAGACCCTGGAAAAAACCCTTTCCTGCCTCACTGTTCTCAAGTTGGGGCATTGGTGTTCTTGTCACCTCAGGTGGGAATGTCAGCCACCAGCCTCAGACTGGAAAGGAGCTATGAGCGCTCATGGCCAATGGCTCCCAATAAACACATATGTACATATGTAGACACATAATACACATATGTATTCTTCTTGTCTCATTTGTATGTATGTTCTGTGGATAACCCTGACATCTTCTTAATAGCTTGTTGTATTGCTTTTTTCAGAAATAGTAACATTTTAAAAATAAATGGGAGCTGGAGAAGCTTAACTGCTGGGAGCAGTTAAGAGCACTGGCTGCTCTTGCAGAGGACCCAGGTTCAGTTCGCAGCGCCTACATGGCAGCTAACAACTGTTTGTAACTACAGTTTCAGGGGATCCAACACCCTCTTCTGACCTCCAGGGACACTGCACATGTGGTACACTTACATGGAGACATAACACACATAAAATAAAAATAATAAATTTCTTAAAGTGTTAAAAACATTACCACAATTTCCAGAATAAATATTTTATGGAAACAATCTTTAGGGTACCCCTTAAATTTTAGAAGTCAAATTAAAATACCACTTTGGATAGTTAAGAGGTCAATATGAATTTGAACTCTCATCCCAGTGAATAAGTATGACTATCAGGAGTTACAGTATGTGAGAGCAGCCTGCCTTCTTCTTCCTAACAATATTCATCTTGAAGAACTGCAAGATGTCCCAGGGGACGGCACTGCTGTTACTCCATTTAAACATGGAGAAACTAGAGTTAACATGGCTTAAGCAACTTGTTTAAGACCAAATTCAGAAGCTGGAGAGCCAGGCTTGAATTGAAAGACCACATCCTTGAGTGCCCTCCGCCACCCTCACAGTGAACACACGTGGTAGGAATGAGAGCTCAGTCTGCAGGCCTGCTCTGTGTGCGGCGTGATATTTGTCCTAGAAAGGAGACTATTAACGTCACAGCTGTGCAAGCTAGCATTTGGTAAATGCCTGTGGACCTGGTGGTGGTTCTTAGCACACAAATTCCCTAGGGATACATGAAAGCCTGGGAGTGACACACAGCCTACATCAGAAATTCCTCTTGTAGCTTCAGGAGCTGAACAATCACCCTGAACACAACTCAGATGCCTTCCCTTAAGAAAGGGCACATTGGGCCTGGAGTGATGGCTCAGCGGTTTAGAACACTGGCTGTTCTTGCAGAAGACCCGGGTTCGAATCTCAGTACCCACATGGCAGCCAACAAAATCCCAGCACCCGCATGGCAGCTAGTAACTGTTCCTAACTCCAGTTCCAGGGGATCCAGTGACAGGCTCTTCTGTCTTCCACAGACATTGCACAACACAGGTGCACTTATATACATGCAGACAAGACACACATACACATAAAATAAGTTTTAAAAATAATAAAATAAAATATTTTTAAAAAAGAAAGGACACTCACAGTGACACCTCTCTCATTGCTTTCCACAACCCTGAGAAGTGGGTGTTTTTCTACCTTCTACTAATGACAGAGATTTGAGAGAATTTACCCAAGCTCACATGGTAAACAGAAAACCACAGTGAAACCAAATCCAGATTAATGTGCATCCAAGTTTGTTCTGGTTTGGTTAGATCTCTTATTTGGAATCTAATATTTTTACTTGAAATTCACAAAAATTATGAAATCAGAAGAGCTCTTCCATGTGTCCTGCAGCAATTATAATTTGAACTTTGAAACCTTGAATACAAATTATTAAAAATGCCAATCTGCTGGAACATTTGGACTTTAGAAAATAACACCTCATTAGCTGACACAGGAAGGCGTTCCACGACTCCCCTTACTTTGATTATAGAAACTAAAGTTCTGGGGCTGTCTTAATGCAGGCATGGATGGTGGGTTTGTGCTGAGCTAATTCAGTTCTGCCTTTGTCCTGAGCTGTGGACAGCCTCTAGGTACAAGAGGGCATCCCAACTGCATGACATTTTCTGTGGCTTAATACAAATACTGAAGAATGATGAATACCCAGAATAGAAATGGAAATGACTTTCAGATCAGGACGTGGGGCCAGGTCTGAGGGACTGGGAAGACTTGGGGCTCCGGGGACAGCTTACTGTGCTAGGATTTCGACAGGTGCTGGAAACATTCTAAGTGAAAGAAGACCAGAGAACAAAGAGCCTGCGTTGTTTGCAGGAGGAGAGTGTGAGAGAAAAGGAAAGCATGTAGCATGATGCCTGGGAAGCAAGGACAGAGACTGGGTCCTGCTCGTTCCTGTCTCAACATTACTGTGGAACGTCCTGTGGACCCATAGCCTCAATCTCATTTAAGTTCTGTGTGAACTGTTAGTTAAAGGTCTAAAATAGTCCTACTTTCTACAATATCCAAATTGTTTCAGTAGGATTTACTCACCAAAATGCCTTGGTACTTTTATTGAACCTCAAAAAAGTGTTCAATGAATGGTTGTAAATATAAAGTGTGGTTTTTTTTTTCCACTCTAAATTTTGCTTCATTGACCTATATGTCTGTCTTTAGGTCGATGCCACACTGTCTTAATTATTATAGTTTCATTGTAAGCTCTGAAATTGGGTGGGTTAATCCCTACAGGCTTTCTTCTTTTTAAAATGTGTGTGTTGCTTGACCCCTGCTGCACAGCCTCTGTTCCTACACTTGCCCCCGGCGCTGTACTGGCACCTGCCCCTACCCCCTTCAGGTAGCTGGAGCACACCTTCCCTCCACCACTGGGCTCCCCTCTCCCC
>NW_008353556.1:119825-141840 GCF_000622305.1 Nannospalax galili
TACAGATTTCAGTTGCTTCGGCTGTCCAGAGGCTGCGCTGGGGCTCTCAGCTGGAGTCAGCCAGCACAGCAAACCCTCCAGCACCCTAAGACGGTCTCAGGAAAAAGTAATCGTAGGAAAGCCACGCAAAGAGGGAGACGCAGATGCCAGAACAGAAAGGCAGGAGACCGGATGTTGACAAAGGAGCCATTTCCCAGCAGCAGGCCCCAAAGGAGATCAGTACAGGCTGAGAGACAATTCCTATTCACTGCTCTGAAGAGAAAAACTGTCAGCCAAGCAATCTGTACCCAGAAAGCCGCCTTTCAGAACTGAAGGAAAAATTAAGATTTAAGACAAAGCCATTTGCAGTGTCCGCTCAGCGCCCCACCCCCACCCCCCAAGTTTTAGACTTTCTGTCAATTCAAAAACTCCTAGTGTGATTTGTATTGGAGTTAACTATAAATCGATCTGGACAGTTTATTTCTTAGCTATGATTCCTTCTTTCTACTTTAGATATTCCTTAATTTCTGTCGGGAACTGTGATGCTTAGAATGTGCAGTGTCCCCCACAGCCTGTGTTTGAGCATTTGGTTGCCAGCTGGTGGCACTGCTTGGAAAGCTGTGGAACCTTTAGCAGGTAAGGTCTGGCTGATAGAGGGAGGCTACTGGGGGTGGACCTTGAACTTACAGCTAGGATCTGCTTCCTCCCCAGTCACCCTTGGTTTCCTGACTGGGGTCATGGAAAAAGCAACTGGTGGTGGCTGGAGAGATGGCTCAGCCTTTCAAAGCACTGGCTGTTCTTGCAGAGGCCCCAGCTACCAAGTGATGGCTGACAACTATTCAGGTCCAAAGGATTCAACACTCTCTTGTGGCAGGTACTGAATGCATGTGGAGTCCTTACATACACGCAGCAAAAACACACATACACATAAAATAAAAATATATAAATCTTTAAATTATTTTAAAAAGGACAGCCTTTGAGCTGATTCAACAAAACTTCAGCCATGATTTCCCATCATGAGGGACTCTGACTCCTGAACCACAAACTGAAGTAAATCCCTGTTTTCAGTTTGCCTCTTTCAGATATCTGGTCCCAGCACTGAGAAAAGTAAGATAGCAACATTTTGTAGTTTTCAGGGTTGCAGGTATGTGAGCCGCTCTGATTCTATAGCAAAGTAGCCAAGACTGAGGACCTATGAAGAAAGGGTTTGTAGTACTCATGGCGCCAGGGACCGGTGGGTGCTAATAGCCTTGCGGTGACGGCGTCTTGGCTGTGGACCAACATGGAGAGAAACAGAATGCCAGCCTGGTGTGGAAGGAATCACATGCAGCAGAAGAGGCCTGGAAGAGGCCAGCCTCGTGCTTCGGTAACACCTTTCTTTCCATTACGTCCTTCTGCTGAAAAGTCCAGTTTTCATTTCTTTTAGATAATCTGAGTCCTCCCCTATTCTAAAATGTTATCTTTCCTTTGGCTTTCTGCAGTTTTGTTACAAGAAAGCTATTTAGGTCTTTATTTACTGATTTTTCTATTTAGCCCAGTGTGTATTTACCCATGCTATAATTCGTGGATATAAGCTTTGTGTGTCTCCCATCAATTATGAGACTGTGATTATCTGTTTGAACCCCAGGTCTCTGGGTTATAGCCCCAGCCCTCCCAATTCTCTCACTCTAGGGCCTGTTTGAAATGTGAATTTAACCATCTCCTCCATTTTCTTTTAGCATCCTCTTTTATCACTAATTCTATTTTTATTTTTTCACTACAAATTTCAAACAATTCATATCCAACTTGTAGTACACCACTTCTCTTTCAATTATAAATGTCTTTCAATTATAATATTTATAATGAATTTATAAAATTTCAGTTTATAGATTTTCAATTTTAAGAAATTTTACCTGTGTTCAGCAGACTGTTTAATCAACAGCACTTCATGTTTTTATGGCCTTTTTCTTTTAATTAGGTTCTTTTTTTCTTTTATATTTTATACACATCTACTTCAAACTTAGCATTTGAATGTTTGTATGGACATGGATTACACAATTTCTAGTATTTTATGATGAGCTTTTTTCGGCCAGCTTCAGCCGAATTCTGTTACCATACCATTATGAACCCCCTTAAGTAACATTTTTATTGGACTCTGGGGGCTGAAACAGATATTTCTCTTCAGAGAAAAGTATTCACATTGATTTATTATCTTGAGATAACTCATTAAGACTAAACATTTCTGTCTGCCTTCCTCTGCAAATTTGTGTGTTGGAAATCTATTATGGTCATCTAGAGAAGAGGCCTGATGGTCTTTATGTTTGTGGCCCTCGAAACTCATCTTTGAAACCTAGTCCCCAACACACATAGTATTAAGAAGATGCCCTTGGAACTAGCCCTGGTCAGAGGTCTTAGAGGAGGTATAGACCTCCATTTCCATCTAAAGACACAGCTGGCAGGTGCCGTCTGTGCTGAATGGACCCAGCCCAGCCACTCCTGCACCTTGCTCTTGATGTTCCCGGCCTCTCTACCTGTGGTAAATAAATTTCTGTTCATTATGAATCACCCAACAAAAGGTAATTTATTGCAGCGTCCCAGTGGACTAAGGCAGTCTGTAAGGAAGGGGTTAGGGCTAACTGGTCTCACAGGGTAAAGTCCTAATCCAGTAAAACTAGTGTGCTTAAAGAAAAGACAAAAGTGCCTCTCCCTGGGGCGGAGAGATGGTTCAGTGGTTAAGAACACTGGTCGTTCTTGCAGAAGATCTGGGTTCGAGTCCCAGCACCCACATGGCAACTAAAAACTGTCCATAACTCCAGTTCCAGGGCATCCAACAGCCTCTTCTGACCTCCACGGGCATTGCACAACATGGGTGCACTTACCTAGATGCAGGCAATGCACATATACACATGAAATAATAAATAAAATATATTTTTTAAAAATTAAAAAATGCTTTTCCCTCTCTCCTCCCTCTTTTCCTCCATCCCCTCTTTCCTTCCTTCCTTCCCTCCCTCCCTCCGCCCCTCCCTCCTCCTTTCCTCCCTCCCTCCCCACACACATGCACTAAGAGAGGCCACATGAAAATGTAATGATAACACAATTTCATCAAGCCAGGAAGACAGCCCTCCTCAGGAGCAAATCACCTGGAACCCTGATTTTGGGTATCTAGTGTTCAGAAATGTGATCAGTTAAACTTTTGTTATTTACGCAGTGTCAATTATTTTGCTGTGACATTCCTGGTTGATGAATGCGGAGTTCAAGGTGCAGAGAAAAATGCATTCCACAGTGTAGGGTGGTAGGTCCAGGTTTGTTTGTTTGTTTTCTCCTGAGAGAGTTTCGATGACTCCAAGACCCAACAAAAGTGCAGTGTCCTTGCTCTCGCTGGCCTGTTTGGCTTTCGTAGAGGATGCTCGTGACTCTGACTTCCCAGCTGGCCCCGGGCTCCAGCTTTAAGCCTCTTCTGTGCTTCCGTTCTGTTTTATGGAGGGAAATCTTGTTAATAATGACACTGAATATTTAGCTGGGGAGGTTTCTAAACAGTGATAAAGGAGCAGCTAGCGTCCACAGTGAAGTGAGAAAACAGAAGTTGGCTGAATATGAAATTGTTGAGCAAATAGAAAATTGAATGCAAAGAATTGAAAGATTTTCAACCTTGTTGATACTACAGAAAGAAAGAAAAATTATGATTAGCGGGGAACGTCCAGGGGTGACTGAACATGTTTGTTTTTTGTTACAGACAGGGTCTCATGTAGCCCAGGCTGTCCCCAGCTTGCTCTGTTGAGGAGGATGACCTGGAACCTCTGATCCTCCCGCCCCACCTCCAGAATGTGGGGGTTGCAGACATGAGCCATCATGAACTTTTGATAAGGAGGTTACTGTGGGCATGAAGCAGGGACCTAGTGAACCATCATCACAGCAGAGCCAATACGAGATGGCACAACACCAGGAAAGGCACCACCAAGCTGACACTGAGGGGAGGGAATCCATGTGATGAGCTGATCAAAGATGTAGTGTTTCTTGGGTTCCATGGACAGGGCGTTTACATGGAAGCTACTTCTATTTTCCAGGGAAAGAGAAGAACATGCCTTAGGAACTCAGAAGCATTAAGCATCTGGGGGATGTCTCCATAGGAGCTGGGGGAGGGGGGCTTCCAGAACAGCAGGGGTCTGCCCGCTGCCCACCCTGAGCTCCGTGACTGAAGATCTGCCTCTCACAAGCAAGAGCCAAACACCATGTGTAGAACTTCTCTTCATGAACGAAGAATGTCCCAAATTATGTTTACACCAATTTTGCCATTGAATTAATGACTGCTTCTTAGAAGCCATTCCTGTTTGATATCTTTGTAGACTCATTTTTCTGCTTCCGCTAAATTACAGTTAGTTATTCCAGGGTCTCTGAGCACGGCTAATAGGCAAGAAAAGTGTGAAGAATGAATCTAGGGGAAACTCAGTCATGGATACGCCCACTATGGGAACATAACCTTAATCACAGGCATGCATGGGTGTCAGGCATCTGAAACACCCCTGCGTGGTGCTTGGGTTTTAAGCCTCCATCCACTTGCTCTCTACTGTATTTCTGTATTTCTCCATGGACCTTGGAGAGGATGTGTCATGTTTCTTTGCACTCTTGAGATGGCCGCTTATCTCATCATTCTGCCAATGCAAAGGCAGGAGATGATGGCACTGATGCTTTCCTAAGCTCGAACGTTCTTTGGAAATGAGTATTACAGATTTTTGTTATGCTATGTTTGTCTGCAATATACACATTGTTATTATTGAGCCTAGATCAAAATCAAAACCTAGGTGGAGAATTCACATTGCGTTAGGTTTCTAGAGAGTGAGCAGATTGTGTTGGGGCCGGGGTGGGGGCGGTCAGAAAACATGCAGGCCTGGCTTTCCTTAATGTCTGGATTACATTACAGACACCAGGTTTCCTACCTCAGGACAGGGACAATGCCTCTCTCCCAAGAATGTCATGAGAAGATGTGTGGTACAGAACCCAGCTCCAGGAGCCCATCAAGTATTCCTTTATTTCCTTAATTATTGATTATAGGATTTTGCAGTTATAAAGTTGGGAGAATGCTGGGGTCTTCTGTCTAACGTGTCACACTGTGGAAATAGGCCAGAAGGCCCTGAGTTGTCCAGGTCACCCAAAGTGGGCTCAAAGCCCGCACTGCACAATGCATCCAAACCTCATGTCTTTCCACTTTGCTGTTAAGTAAAAAAGGCAAGTCTGGCCGATGTCTGTGACATCAGAGAGTTGCTGTTTCACGAAGTTTGGAAGCTACGATGTATCAGCCATGGTATTTGGGTCCTGTCAGCAGTCTGGCTGCCTGCACACTGCCCAGCTCCATAGACCATTTTTGTTGTGCTGCTCGATGATCCGACCTCGCACCTCTATTCTACCTCTGCCCGGGTACAAAGGATTCGGTGGAAATCTAGTCCCCCAGCACACAGCCAGAGCGAGCCCAGGTGCCCTTGGGAAACGGGCAGGGCTGCAGGCTCCAGGAGTGAGATCAAAATAAGGGACTAAAGAGCTGTGTGCCACTGAAGGTCAGAATTCCATGGGTCCTAAGAGAGAAAACGTCTTTGTCTGTGGGGATATGAGTTCTCTAAACCAGGCTCAGGAGGCCACATAGCAAGAAAATGAAGAGCATTGATAACTTCTGCTTTCAGAGGTGTGACTATAAAATTAATGAGTGTCTTACACTACTGTTTAGTCTACGAAACCAGAATCTGGCTTTTCTTTTGCTGTTTTTCCCTCTTTTCCTTCCCAAGGGAATATAAATGATTTAAGCAGCCTTCGAATACCAAATACCTAAAATAATAAAGCAATCTAGAAGGGGGGAATTAGCCAAAGGTGTAAACCCCCTCCAGGCTGGATGACCGTGGCGAATTCCACCCTCTCATTCTGTCAGAGCTAAGCACAGCACAGAAATGTTTACTTTCGTCTGATCTCTAATTCCTTAAATTTATATGGAATCATGCCCAGATGCTCTGGAAATGCGCCTGGAAAAGCTGGCATTTTAATTGATCCCAGAGCCTCTCTCCACGCAACTCCCGCTGAGACAGGTCTGCTACCAACTCCACACATCTGCCTGGTTGCCTAGCCACCGGCAGCTAGCCAATCAAGGTGTCCCTATAACAGGAGGGAAGTAACCAATCAATGTTTTAATTTCCTTCTGTAAACGGGAGTGAATCAGGGTGAATTTAAAATCCCCTTAGTCAAAAATAAGATGTGTAGTATGCATTTTAATATGTGTATTAGTTGAATACACTGGGCACCTTGACATGAATTCTGGTGCGTCTTTGAAAGCTCATTGAAACAAGTATGAACCTAGAATCACTAGCCTTAAAAAAATCAAATTTATATTCTGTGTAGTCTAACTGTAAAAATTTCAATACCTTGTGACCCTCCCCCAAATTACAACTGCTTTTTGAAAACCAGCTCGTTATGAAATTTTCCTTGTAGAGACTATGTGATTCTATGACTTCCAAATCTTCCAAACTGAGTAGCTGAGTTTATAAGCTAATTTTGCCTCCATTCCCCAATCCACACATCATGTCTTTGTCTTATTGAAACCCTTTCCTGTCCACTTGACTGTTTTCCCTACTCTCAGCACCTCGCTCTCTCTGTTGGAAGGTCAAGATCTCTTCTACTTTGGATTCTGCTGCAGCCCCTCGCCTCCCACTTGCTAATCCACCCTAGAAACTCAGTTGGCACCCCTCTAGCCCCCTTTAGGAAAACGTGCACTCCAAGGAGGCAGACCTAGAGAGACGTGTGCACTCAGTGGTTGGTGCTCCTCCACGTCTGTGTCTCTAAATCTGTTTCCTCATCTGAAAAGACGGAGGTAATTAGAGGAAGGAGAGTAATGTCTATAGCACTTAACCTGGTGCACTAGGCACATTGCATTTTACATATTGCTTTTCCCAATACTGTCCTTTTAAAATGTATTTTAATTTTATGTGTATGAGTGTGTTGCCTGTGTGTAAGTGCACCTGTATCATGCAATTCCTCACATAGGACAAAAGAAAGCATCAGATTCCCTGGAATTGGAGATACAGATGATTGTTAGCCACCATGTGGGTGCTGGGAATCAAACCCCAGTCTTCTGCAAGAGCAGCCAGTGCTCTTAACTGCTGAGCCATCTCTCCAGCTCCAGATCTGAAAATTTTTTATCTTTTGAATCCCTATATTAAAGCCGGGCAAGGTAGCACATGCCTTTTATCCCAGAACTTGGGAGGCAGATTCGGGTGGATCTCTGGGACATCAAGGCCAGCATGGTCCACATAGTGAACCCTACATTAATTCCAACTAAGGAAACTAAGGTCAAATAAACATTCATTGAACACACTCAATGTGTGTCACACTGTGATGGAAATACAGAGGAATTGTTTTACTTGACTTTATAAGAAATTAACAGATAAGGACAAAAATAAATTAACTTAAAGCTTATACTTACCTATGGGGGGACAAGGCTGTGAGGCCCAGTAGAAAATCAGGACTGAGAGGCAAACTCTGATATCTGACCTTCAATAAACATCAGTAAATCCCTCCTTCTAAGGGCTGTTTCCTTGACTGAAAAGTGAGCAGCCTGAGCCATTATATCTTTGAGATGTCTTCAGAGTGTGCTCTGTCTTCACAATAGGGTCACCTTCAAGTTCTGGGAGGCAGTCAAGGGCTGTGGCAATAGCCTGTGTTATTTCGAGAGTCTCTTAGATTACCCCGACCAAAAACTCAAAGGAAGGTTTCCCTTGTCAGGCACTGTCACTGCTGTTAGACAGCCTTCAGCTGTACGGTGTGTACCCACATTTATATTGTACGTGTATTTTTCAGAAGTCTAAAAAATGTATTTATTACTTTTATTTTATGTGTATGAGTGTATTGTCTGCATGTGTGTAAGTGCACCCATGCTGTGCAATGCCATGGAGGTCAGAAGAGAGGGTTGAATCCCCTGGAACTAGAGTTACAGTTGTTAGCTGCCATGTGGGTGCTGGGAATTGAACCCTGGTCCTCTGCAGGAGCAGCCAGTGCTCTTAACTGCTGAGCCATCTCTCCAGGCCCTCAGAAGGCTTATTAAACACCACATTTTCCTTTGGTTTTCCCACCACCTAGCATTATTCACCCCTTCGCTGTGCCCTCTTTAGCCCTCCCTCCACAGTGAAAGCAGCCCACCTTCCATACTGCCCACACTACTGCCCGTTTCCTGCAGGTGGCCTCGTTCACGCTCCTTCTTTCCCTTTACCCCTTGGTTCCTTCCTCTTTTCTTGGCACCTGTAATTATGTCAGGACGTACAGTTACAGTTGAGGATATGGAGCTAGGATCCACAAAGCAGATGCCTTTCCAAGTGTGGGTTACCTCACTTATCCTAACAGTTTCCAGTTCCATCCGTTTACCTTCAAATTTCATGATTTTTCTTTTTGCTGAGAACTCCATTGTGTGAATGTGCCACATTTTCAATATCCATTCACTAGTTGTGGGCATTTAGGTTGTTTGTATTCCCCAGGTATGGTGAAAAGAGCAGCAACAAACATGGCTGTGCATGAATCTTGTAGCAGGATACTGAATCCTTTGGGTATATACCAAGAAGTGAGATAGGTGGATCATACAGAAGATCAATTTTTAGCTCTCATAGTATCAGAAGATGCTATACAAGCTGCCAGGGGGTAAAACCAATCAATGGCCTACCCAGCGGTAAAGGCCACAAACTGCAACAATGACTGGTCCAACAAGCTATCTCTATTGGTGCAGTGGTGGCACTTTCATCTTGGGGCTAATCAACAGCTGTCTAGTTGGACTTAAGGCCCTCTCAATGGGAGGGAACTCATGCATGATACTGTACATATATCCCAGTGCACGTGGTTGGAGAAGTCAGAGACCCTAGAGAAAACCTACTTTTGTCACTTACCTAGACCAACATAATTTCTTACTGTGTGCTAAATATGTTTTCATGGGAAAAAATGATGCTCTCGCATGTATAACCAGATTCATGAACATGTGATCCATGAGCCTTTATTTGTCAACACCCCAGATTCCAAGTCTATGATAGAGTAAGTATGAGAAACCAAGTAGAAGGTGTGATCACACTAGGTGGGTTCTGAGACTCCCAGAGCCTTACCTCATCCCCTCCATTTCACCTCATTCACATCAGTTTGGGGTTTTTAATACATTATTTCGCTACTTCATGCGTGCAAGAGTTGGCATACATGGACTGGAGAAATGGCTGAGGGGTTAAGAGCACTGTCTGCTCTTGTGGAGGACTCAGGTTGGGGTCCCAGCACCCACACGATGGCTAGCCTATAGGTTGGGGGCCCAGCACCCACACGGTGGCTAACCTATCCTTATCTAGTTCCAAGGTACCCACTGTCATCCTCTTCTGGCTTCTGTAGGCATTGCATACGTGGGTGCAGTTGCATAGATGCAAGTGAAATACTCATACACATAAAATGTTAAAAATTTGTAAAGTAAGTATCCAACGTATT
This sequence comes from Nannospalax galili, assembly GCF_000622305.1. Lineage (NCBI taxonomy): Eukaryota > Metazoa > Chordata > Mammalia > Rodentia > Spalacidae > Nannospalax > Nannospalax galili. The sequence continues at coordinate 129,264 of NW_008353556.1, forward strand.
CTAACAAATATTTAGAAATTTTTGTCACCTTGTATATAATTAATGGCTAGCAATATGGAATGCAGATAAATTTACGGGAATTCATCGTGCATTTTAAAATCTGATCTTCAGAACTGTCTTCAATGACTAATATCATTATATATTAGATATAACAAAACTGAGTCTCTGAGGGGTTCAAGCATTGGCCTGACATCAACTAGATAGTACAGTGGACGTGTGGGATACTAAGTCAGACTCCCAACTACCTTGCCAATCAAACTATGAGTTTCCTGTGCCAGGATGTATCTTACTTCAAACAGACTGAGTGCAGGGAATAAGATGCTTGCCAAAGACATGTGTGCTGCCCTCATTAACTGCTATTAGACCCAGTTTGCCATGAGCTCCCACGCTCACCCTGCCACGGTATGAAAGAGCAGAGGCCTTAATGGAACGTCTGCCCCCACCTCCAAATGGCTGCAGGGGTTTTGCCCAGGCACAAATCAAATCTGGAGACATGCTCCCTAGAGAATTCATCTCCCAGCTGTGCAGCTGAGACAGCCACCACAGCAAAGGGCATGTAGGCACAATCAAGGAGGTGCTGTAAGCTGAGCAGGGATAACCAATAAGTTGCTGTGGGCTGAGTCTGGGCAACTGATAGCTGCTGTATGGTGAGCTTGGATGGCCTACAAGCTATGGGGTAACCCATGACTTATTGTGGGCTGGGCCTGGGGAACAGAAGACTTACTCTGTACCAAACCCATTCAGCCCAGGGTATCTGGAATGATCTGGAGAAGGGTAGTTGGAATGAGGTGCTTGTAACAGTCAATCCTCATAATGCAATGGGTAAATAATATTTCTATACAATAAGATGAGAAGTGTTTAATACAAATTCTTGGCTGTCCAAACACGTGTGATTGAATGAGTCTGTGGCTAGTGATATCCAAGGGTATCTTCCATCTTTGGAAACACACATCTATTGATTAGAAATATTACATGTCATGTCTTATGATAGATGTTAAAAATTCAAACAGTGCAACACAATTGATCTCAGTTCTTTTAAAATCTTTTATTTTTATTTTATGTATGAATCTTCTGCCTGCATGTGTAAGTGTACCTGTGTCATGTAGTGCCTGTGGAGGTCAGAGGAAGGCATTGGATTCCTGTGGAACTGGAGTTTCAGATGGCTGTTAGCCACCATATGGGTGCTGGGAATTGAATCTGGGCCCTTTGCAAGAGCAGCCAGAGCTCTTAACTGCCAAGCCATCTCTCTATCCCTGGATCTCAGTTCTTAACCTAGTAAAACAGGATTTGAATATGTACTCTTGAATCAACATGGCTAGCGTAGTAACATCCTAGTGTCTCCAAGAAAAAGCAACACTGGAGTGTGCATGGCAGCAAGACACAAAACTAGGGATTCACTCGAGTGTGGTTCTGGAAAGGGACGAGGGGATTTAAGAAGGGGGTCAAACCTGCACTCTGGGAAGAAGGATGGCGGTCTGTCCTCATGCTGCGCAGGGACGATGTAAGTAGAGCTTAAGGATGGAAAACGGAGGGGTGCGAAGATTGAAAAGCCTCAGGTCGACGCTGGGCAGAGAAAGGAACTGTTCTCAAGGAGAGCACTGGCCTGAGCTCCTGCTCCTTTTCTCTGTCCAGCTGCAAGCCAGACCCTGCAGTGTCACCATGGTCACCTCTGGCTCAGAAAGACGCTGTCCAGATGTCTGTGCACCTCCCAAGGCTGGGAACCCCTTGAAGTGAGCAAACCCCCACTGTTCTGTTTCACCCTTTCCCCTCACAGTTTCTTCTACATGGTGTTCAAGAGGGCGTGGCCTCATCCACTCGCTCACTGACGCATGCATGAAGTCAGTAGTCACCACACCCAGGAAGGAGGCTGGGCCGCCTTGACTCCCCAGTGTCATCCCATTTCCCTCCCGCCTGCCTTCTGTGTCTGTCGCACGTTTTTATGACTTTCACTCAGTCGTCTTTGCTTTTCCGTCTTTCAGGCCCAGAACTGACCCACCAAATTCCTTCAGCAAAGCATCTACTGTAAGAAAGATCTCACTTTTCTCCTTCCAAGAGTCAGCTGTGCTCTCAGAATCAATTCGAGAACTGTAGTCTCATGAAGAATCATGAAGCAACCTTCATATTAAGTCTTCTCTCTACAAAATCTCAATCTTCACTGCAGACTGAGATTTTAAATTTTTCTTCTGGGCCGCCAGTCATTTCTGAAAATACACATTTTACATTCGTGGCCATATCTTTCCATGAAAATTAAAAGTGACAAAAGTTAAAGTTTGAATTGTTAATAAACAATGAATGTTAATTACTTCAAGATAATACATGCAAAATATTTAATGATATTTAATAATTTTTAAATGATATGGATAATAGCATATACAAATCATGCATTTTCAAGTTGTGTATGCTGATGCCCACCTATAGTCTAGGGGCTCAGGAGACTGGGGAGGAGGACTGAGAGCTTGAAGGTAGCCTGGGCTACTTTGTGAGAATGTATCCACCCTAAACCAACTCAAACTCTCTTTTCCCTGTCTGTCCAGATGATTGTCAGTGTCGCTCGGTGCTATGTTGGGAACATGGGGAATGAGCGGTCCACACGCGGTGGAGCTGATGCTCATCATGTTTCTGCCGGCTCTTCCCTGCTTGGCCGGTCTCCCTCTTCTGCCCTGTCCCTAGGCCCAGGAGCGTTTTCCTGGCGAGCATGATGCGTAAAGCTGGCTGTGGTGCTGCCTCTCACTGGCTGAATTCAGTGGTGGTTCTGGCTGGCAGTCAGCTCAGAGACTGGTGCTGATTCCTACCTGTGCCATGCTGCCCAGTGTCACCACTGCAGTCTAAGCACCTTGTATCGCCGTTTCTGTAGCACACACATGAATAACAGGGGCAACTGCCCAGGATAGTGGACATATTTGGGGGGGTGGAAATTGAAAACACATGCTTCAAAGACTTCCTTATTTTAGTTAGATTTGTGTGTCATGGTAGTGCTTGGATTTTTATTTTGTACTTATTTTATCCTTTTTCTGCAGTTAAAGTTTTACTTTGTTGGAGCAAGTGGTTGCACACTTAGGAGACATTATAACCATGTGAGCTAAGGAGGTGTCAATAATCTGTAGTATAGCCTTAATCCATCCATCCATGCGTATGTAACTCTCAAATGTCGTCTGATCCTTGGCCCCGTGCTGTCCATCTAAAGTACTCGCTCTGTCCTTTACAAAGCCCTAATGAAAACCACATGATATGATTAAAGTTTGAAAAACTCTAAGCAGATTCTAGGGCTGCTCCTTCTTCTTCCTTTACATGCACAGAACCATCCAGTTAATGAGTATAATTTCTAAATAAATAAAAACATATCTCCTCAGTTCCAAAATCAGTGAGACATTCCTGCTTATTATACACATTAAAACTCAGCTTATGTAGCTGGTATTCAATGTGAAGCAAAGTGTCTATAATGAAAGAAAAGGGCTTTAAAAGATCATAATTATAATAATTCCATTTTATTTATCTTGGTCTTTATAAAGAAAAGATTTTCAGAAACTCTGGAAAGGGGTTTTGTAGCTTTTGGCCTAGAACGGGCAAGTCCCACAGTGATCATAACGCGCCAAGCCTTTCCTGCTCTGTGGATTTTACAGTCCTGTGTTCAGCAGAACACAGATGTCTTCCAATGAAAAGAAATTACATGAGCTCCTCACCCTGAAGGGAAAGAGAAACCAACCCACTCCAAGTGTGAAGGCCAAGGCTGCAGCTGAAATAGAAGTCAGCAGGGTCACTGTGAGTATAATTAAGACACGACAGTTTCTCTCAGATCTGAAACCCAGACACCTACGAGAGGGATTTTCTCAAGTTGTGAAGGTGAAATGTTTCAGGAATTGGGCTTTGTGCCCAAACTAGTGATTTCCCATCGAGTTACTAATTATCCAGAACCCTGACTGTCAGACAAGAGATTTGAGAGAAGCCAATCTTACAGGAATGACACAGACCCCTTTCTCTCTGAAGTCTGGGAAACTAATCCTTTTCAAATAATTTTTTAAAGAAATTATTTATTATAATTGTAAGTATTGTTATTGTGAGGTGCATGTGCCACATACGTGGAGGTCAGAGGACAGCTTTGAACCCAGTTCCCTCCTTTCACGTTTCTGTGGGTTCCTGGGACAGAACTAGGCACCAGGCCTGCACAGCGAGGATCTGTACCCATGGGATCATCTTGCTAACCCATGCGGAAATGATCTTGATAGAAAGGAGGAAAAGAAAGACGTCGACCCTTGAATTGTAGGTCTGCTCTTTTCTTTCAGTCCCTGGCAACATTGCCAGTGACAGGGTTGATTTAATTTTAACCCTGAACACCCAGGGTGTGGACCGTGGTTCTACCATGGACTGATTTTTTTTCCCAGAAATTTTGTTTTGTTTTGTTTTCCTGGGGCTTTGGGGAGGTATCAGATGATTCTGGTTTTGTAAAATGAGCCTGGTAGCATTTCTCTAACATTTATTTTACAATATAGTATGACATACATGGTGGTAGTTCTTTTCTAAATTTTTAATGTGTATTTTTATTGAATTTTGTGAATTTTGTACTATAGATCTTAATCATATTTAGACACCCCCCTCGGCAACTCCCATACTCCCTGCCCTACTGGATTTCATGCATTCTGCCAAATATGTTAAGGCCTATCGAGTCAAGCTTTTTTTTTTTTTTTTTTTTTTTGAGACAGGGTCTCCCTGTAGCCCCAGCAGGCCTGGAACTCACTATGTAGACCAGGCTAGTCTTGCACACACAGACATCCGCCTGCCTCTGCCTCTGCCTCTCGAGTGCTGGGATTAAAGGCCCACAACACCATGCCTGATGAGTCAAGCTTTTCTACGCACATGTCCCTCAGTGCAAGTTCATCCACTGGGGTCTAGTCAGCCTATTTAGAGTCACTCCCTTAAAGAAGATCAGCTCTCCCTCACCCAGCAGTGAGCAGCTGCCAATAGTTCCTCAGCTCAGGTTGGGACCTGCTGCCCATTTCCCTAGTTCTGTGCTGTTTTGTTATCTGAGTCGGCCTGGGTCTTGTGCGTGATGTCACCATCGTTGCAAGTTCCCAGAGACCTGAAAAACTCTGTTTCCTTGTGCTCATGTGCCAGCCCAGGCTCATACAATTTTCCTGCCCTTTTCCCACAGTGGTCCCTGGGCCACGGGTGGGTGACATCTTATACAGGGATCCAGTCCAAGGGCGCGCGCTTTGCAGCCTCTGGTTCTCTAAAATTCCACCAGTTGTGGCCTTCTGTGTGCATCAGCCTCTGTTGCATGAGGGAGCTTCACCGGTGAGAGTTGAGAGATGCTTCAGTGTTCTCTCCTCCCCTGTTCCAGTATGTTCCATGAGCCTTAGGTGTAGAGGTTCCACTGCAGATGCGTCACTTAGGGCTGGGCGTCTCTCAGACAGACATTCTTGTTTACCAAGTGCCACACAGAAGATGCCAAAGCAGAACCAAAGTGAAAGAATCTCTTCAGCTGTGTTTGTTCTCATCCTCACACACCAAAACACACATGCATTGCTAATTCCGAAGAAAACCTTTATTTATTTTCTGAGAAAGCCCACACACCCACACACTTTCCACTGTGTCTTGCAATGAGCATGGTAATGTTGTTGGGCAGGGAAGGGAAAAACTTTCCTGATATACAGAATGCTAACCGATTGTCTGTAACTTTTTGTTAATCCAGTGTTCAAAACATGAGCATTTAGGCAGCATCTACTGAGACGACATCCTAACTCTTCTGAATATTAACCAGTGAGGTTCAGTAGCAAAGCATTCTGGGAAAGCCTTCAGTCTCATTTTCCCCTTTTAGAAGCCCTTTGTGCCTATTTCTGTTTTTGAGGCCCCTTGAATCTTCTACTCAATGCTGTTTACTGCATTTCCAAATGTATTTGATTATGGAATATTTTCTTGGAAATACTGATTTAGAGGTTACACCTGAAAGGGCTTAATTGAACCATGTCACGTGGCACCTTGCCAGTTGAAGTCAGAATTATACTTCAAGTAGTTGTTAAAGAAAAATGAACACAGGGCTGGATAGATGGCTCAGCAGTTAAGATCACTGGCTATTCTTACAGAAGACCCAGGTTGGAATCCCAGCACTCACATGGCAGCTAACAACTGTCCATAACTCCAGTTCCAGGGGATCCAACAGCCTCTTCTGTCCTCCACGGGCATTGCATAACATAGGTGCACTTACCTACATGCAGACAAGACACACATACACATAGAATAAAAATAATACATAAAATATTTTTTAAAAAGAGAGAAATGAACACCTCAGAAGCAAGGAGGAACTTGAACTTTGAAACCACTGGAGACTTCCAGAAAGATACAGTCAAATATTACTTTGAATGGACATCAAATGACTTCCAACTACGTCCCATAGGAATTATGAAGGGTCAAGCTTAATTATGATGCTTCAATTCTACATACAAGGACATAGACTTTTTGCTAAATGTGATTTTATATTCCTTTCTGGTTGTTTTTAAAATATTGATTTTTAATCATGTGTGTGTGTGTGTGTGTGTGTGTGTGTGTGTGTAGGTGTCTGCTGAGACCAGAGGCATCAAATCCCTTAGAGCTACAGGTACAGGCGGTTGTGAGCTGCCCAGCACTGGTGCTGGAAATCAAACTTGGATCCTCTTCGAAAACAGTATGTGCTATCAACTGCTGAGCCATCCATCCAGCCATGGTTGCTTTTATTATCAATGTCTTACTGCAGCAAAATTTAGTCTGCACAAGAAAACTCATGCTCATCGATATTCTAGCTTGGCGTACCTCACATGTGGGAGGAGATGCTTCCTAAGTCCAAGCAGCTTGTGTGTTTTTACCTTTCCCTTGTTATTGTGTGAACTCCTTTAAGCAGCACCACCAGGCCACACTGAGTCAGAAATCTTCGCTGTTTCCTCTTGACCCTCAGGAGAGTCCACATCCACTGCCAAGATGTTTTCAGATGCAGCTTAATTCTCTCATCTTCCTAAAAGGCTTTCCTCAACTCTCCCAGTCCGCAGAAGTCTCTCGGACAGAAGCCTTCACTCCTCCGTGATTCTTGCCCTTTGTCCCTTGGTCATACGTTGCTTTGCCTAGTAGCTGCATTGCGTCCTGGATCGGGTATGAATCGGACAACAGAACCACGGGAGCTTCCTCTGCAAGCTCATTGGAATCTTAGCAGGGCTTAGCTGCTCCCCACTGTGTGAACTTTGAGGAGTCACTGGCAATATCCAAGCCTCACTGGATTTTCAGGAGGATTGGAAGGGTAGCTGAGAATGTACTCGCCATCAGATCCCTTTGAGCTGGAGTCACGGCCTCTTGCGAACTGCCTGACATGAGTTCAAGGAACCAAACTCTGGTCCTCTGAAATGGTAGCAAACACTCTTAACCACCAACCAGCCCCTGAATAAAACTTCTGAAAGTGTTTAGCTTTAATCTATAGAATGATGAGTTAGTAGCATGCTAAGCCAAAAACCAATGGCCATCATAGAGGCAAATTCTGATTGTTAATCACTGATGACTATCTTTGCTTTTGCCGCTCCTGAGGGTACAGTCAAGTGTGCAAGAGAGTCTCGAGTTGTAAAAGATTGTGACTAATTCCCACGAAAATATAGTCCATATTAATGATCAACAAATATTTCCGTGGAATTACCATCTACTTCCTCACACCCTCTACCTAGTCCCTGTACTCTGTTCTATTTTAAAAGCATGACTTGGAGCAATGGAGGTGGAACTGACCTGGAAGCCTCCTTCCTAAGGACTCGCTTTCATAGTCACAAAAGATGCAATCAGTCACTGGCCCTGCCCAGCTGTAAAGCCTACAAATTACAATGCTCTCTATTGGTCCAGTAGTGACACTTTTATTTGGGGATAATCAACAGCTGTCTAAATGGACATAAGGCCCATTCAATGGGAAGAAACTCATGTATAGTAGTGTAAACACAGCCAGGTAAACACATGGCTGAAGTCACAGACCCTACAGAAAACCCTATCATCATATCCCTAGACCTACAATGTCTGACTATATTGTGAATATGCATCCTTATATTTACAGACAAGTATACCTCTCACCACTCATTCAAGAAGTTTCTTTTTGCAACAGATGGAGACTCCTACAAAGTTCCACAACTGGTCAAACAGAAAATAAGTGTCTGTGTGGTACCCAGGCCTAAGGGACACATCTACAAAACGACCTCTACACCTAAGACTCAGAGAACACTGTGGAAGAGGGGGTGGAAAGAGTTTAAGAGCCAGAGGGACAAGATGCCTGCTGCTACTTAAGGCATTCTAGACATGATAGGGAACCTGCACCCATGAAACCTTCACAGTGTGGTAGTCTAACAAGATCCACATATTACGATCAATCACTTTCTAATTGTCTTCATAAGACAGAGTCCATACCTGACACTGATATCAGACCTTGGGACCTGCTGCTAGACAGGCCACAGGCCAGAGGGAGAGCCTGATACTATTTTTCTGCTTAATAGATGTAGTATCAAAGCAACTCCTAATGACTTGTTACATCTATAGATGAATGCATCTCTCAACTCTCAGCAGAGAAGCTTCCTTATGCAGCAGATGGTGATTAACACAGAGAACCACACCAGGTCAATGTGCAGAGAATAAGAAGCTTATTCCTAAATAGGACACCTTTATCAAACCTCTGCCTCCCAAGGCTCAGGGATCATTGTGGAAGAGAGGACTGAAGGACTGTAAGAGCCAGAGGTGGTAGATGACCACAAGGAAACAGGTTTCCAATCAGCTGGGGAGTTTCTTATGAACCCACAGCAATAGTGACAACAGGCACAATCCCATGTAAGTTCCCAGACAAAATTCCAGCACAGACATGGGAAAGGGGTAAGAAACCCCATCTCTTCCTGAGAAACTACGGCAGCCAATGCTGCTGGGAAGAGCGGAGTTGGTCTCCTTCAAAGGCGGGATCTTGGTGGGTTAACCAGGCTCCAGTAGACGGACCCACACTGAAGGACGTTTGGGGACACACACACACACACACACACACACATATACATATATGTATGCATGTATGTATTACATGCATGTATGTATTACATATATGTATTACATATATGTATGTATTTGAAATTGCAAGTACGAGTATTTGAAATTGGGTGTGTATAGTAAGGGTTTGCAGATAAGGGAGGGGATCTAAATAAGACCAAAATATATTTTAAGAGATTCATAAAAATTTGATAAAATATAAAAAATGTTACATTTTATTCCAACTTATTTATTTTTCATTTTCCATGGATTATTTTTTTTATTAAAATATGTCAACTTTAAGTCAGCTTTGAGACTTAGTTTGCATACCATCTATGCCACTGATTTTCAGCATATTAGTGAGGCGACTGGATAATCATATTTACATCTACCTAAAATCCTGTGTCCCGCACACCCTCCCCCAGGGCTTTGGAACTCCTGGTCTACACTGACGCCTTACTGTTTTTACCTGTTCTAGCAATTCAAATGGGTTAAATCACTCAGCTTGTGGTCACCTGTGGCTGGCTTTTCTCTTCACTCAGGAAAAATGTCCTTGGCGTTGGTTTCATCTGCTGCCTGGATTAGCAGTACAATTCTTCCCCTTGACAAATACTGCTCCATTCTGCCCGTTACACGGTTTATGTATCTGTTACCATGTGATTGACTATTTTGATGCCACTCAAATTTGCCTAATAAAGCTGCCGTGAGCATCAGACACAAATCCTTTTAAGGTTGAGTTATTTCATCTTTCTTGGGTAAGTACTTCACTATGATGTCAGGGGTCACATGGTAAATGTCACTGAGAATGCCCAACTATTTCGTACCAAACTGTGTTCCATCAGCAACATCTGGACACGTCAGTGGCCCAGTGGGACATCAGTGTAATGAGTTTATAATTTGCATTTCCCTAGTGAGTAATGAGTTTGAATATTTTTATATATTCTGTAACCATACCCCTATCATCTGACTGAAACCGTTCTTTTAAAATATTTTGTATTTTAACTAGGCTAGTTTTACTCCTGCTATTGATTTATGAGTGTTCTTTCTTTATTTTTGGATTCAAGTCCATTATTCTGTCACTTTCCAGATACTAGTCTGTGCCTCGCCTTTAATTTCTTCTTACAATATCTTTTGAGAGGTAAATTTTGTTTTCACATTTAATGACATCTGTCATTTTTCTTTTCCGGTGCTTTTTGTGTTTTAGCTAAGATGTCTTTGCTCACTCCACGGTTACAAAGGTGTTTTAACTATGTGCTCTCTTCTGAGTTTGATTTCTGTGGCTCTGACTTTAAATTTATCCTGCATTTCAAGCTAATTTCATATTAAATGCTAAGGGTAAAGATTTATTTTATGTGTATTTGTTCAACTTTCAGCACAATTTGTTGAGAAGAATATGTTCCGAATTGACTTACCGAGTGTCCTTGCCAAAACTCTGCTGTAATACAAAGAGGGACTTCACTGGGTCTCCAGTAGGTTCCCTGTGCTCATACTCTATTCTGAGGTTAACAGGTTTTGAAATCACAAAGCACAAATCCTCAGAAGTTCTTTTTTCTAATTTACTTTTGTTACTCTAGACTTTTCAGTTATTAATACAAATCGTAGATTTAAACGAGACTTCATTCGGAATTGTATGTTGATTTGCTGAAAATTAGCAAGCATACTGTTGAGTCTTCTAGGTTATAAATGGGTATTTCATCAATTGCTCAATTTTCCCTTTTTTCTTTTTGATGGTTGTTCATTCTAATTTTGTTTATTTTTATTTAAAAGATATTTGTTATTTTTTAGAATACTTTATCATTCCAAAGAGAGGTGATATTTTTCCAGAAATAACTTGAAGCAGGTTATATAAATATATATACACAATGAAGTTTAAGGGTGGAAAAGTAGGGATACAAAATCAAAAACTAAAACCAGGCATGGTGGCACATGACTCTAATCCCAGCACTTGGGAGGCAGAGCCCGGCAGATCTCTATGAGTTCAAGACCAACCTTGTCCACATAGTGAGTTCCAGCAGTATTTGTCAAGGTAGCTTTATACGTTTGTGTAAGTAACTATGTCTTGTTCGGTATTCCTAAAGGAGTGATTCCTACGACAAGTTGAGACCCTGTCTCAAAAAGACAAAAAAAGAAAGAAAGAAAAGATCATAGACCAAAGGATTTGCCAACATGGGGTTAACTTTGCTGGAATAATGGTTTCCATTAACTCTGTTCTTTTTTTTTTTTTTTTAAATCCCATATAGTCTGTTTATTGGGCTTGCTAACAAAGCACAGAGTGCCGCCCCCCACCATTTACGGCTGTGCTGGAAAGTCCACACTCAATACAGATCCTGTGATGTCCCAACAACTGCACACAATGGTGAGAGAGGTGCCTCATGGCATTCTTGGCTTACATATCTTTAGCACTTCACCAACATGCAGCTAAGGTCAACTGATTGGGTGGAAGGGGTAACTGACTCCCCCATCGACTCCTTGACAAGTGTGGGAAGGAGGTGTGACTATAGCTTGCCTGCATTGTGGTCAGAGGACACTTCCAGGTAACACTCCACCCCTTCCTCCAGCTCTTACCTTCTTTCTGCCAACCTTTTCCACAAAAGTCCCTGAACCTTGGAGGGGGTGATAGTTGTGGGATGATCTTCCTCCCATTGTGGCAAAGCACTGAAGTTTTGGGTCTCTGCTTCGTCTGTTTTCCACAGGCTGTTGGCCCATTTCAGTGGGATTCCATCTACTATAAAAACAGAAACAGAAAGAAGTAAGAACATCTAAACAGTGGCTGCTATAATAACAACATATGAGCAGAAACACAAATGCTTGGATTGTACTTTCGCAGGTGCATCATATCAATCTAACAAAACAATTGTAGTGGCTTCCCACCATATTCTCCCCTGCCACAGGCAGTTGGTCTGGTCTACAGTACCAGATGCATGTTCCACTTCTAGGATTGGGCATTATTTGCCAACATGGCATCAGCTTTGGTAGAATAATGAAGGTTTCCATTAGCTCTGTTCTTTTTTTTGTTTTTAATCATAATAAGTTTATTGGGCTTGCTAACAGAGCATAGGGTGAGGGGTTATTTACAGAAGAGCGGGCACCCCCCTCCCCAATTTACAGCTGCGCTGGAAAGCCCACACTCAAATATAGAGCCTGTGTTTTCCCAACAGCCACACAAAACGGCAGTTCTGTGTTGTATAAGAAAGCAGGCTGGGGCTGGAGAGATGGCTCAGTGGTTAAGAACACTGGTTGTTCTTCCAGAAGACCCAGGTTTGAATCCTTACACTGACATGGCAGCTAACAACTGTCCTTAACTCCAGTTCCAGGGGATCTGACAGCCTCTTCTGTCTTCCGCAGGCATTGCATGACACGGGTGCACTTACCTACATGCAGGCAATACATGCATACACATAAAAAAATATTTTAAAAAATGTGCTTGCTTCAGCAGCACATATACTAAAAACTGGAACGATACAGAGAAGATTAGCATGGCCCCTGCGCAAGGATGACACACAAATTCGTGAAGCGTTCCATATTTTTGTGGAGATCTTTTTTAAACGTTAAAACCTCATTTAATTTTATGTCTTATAGAGTTTAT
>NW_008353556.1:142072-174973 GCF_000622305.1 Nannospalax galili
TATGTGTATTGCCTGCATGTAGGTAAGTGCACCTGTGTCGTGCAATGCCGCGGAGGTCAGAAGAGGCTGTCAGATCCCCTGGAACTGGAGTTATGGACAGTTGTTAGTTGCCATGTGTGTGCTGGGATTCAAATCCGGGTTTTCTGCAAGAACAGTCAGTGTTCTTAACTCCTGAGCCATCTCTCCAGCCCCACAAGATTCTTATATAATTCTTGCTGTTCAGTTTATGTGATGACTGATATGTGTGTACAGTTCAGAAGTTTCGATATACTCAAACATTTCATGCATATTCTTCCATATCCTGCTGTAAACATTTGATTCTTTATGTTATTTTTCTTCATAAATATATAACTACCTCTGATTCTTTTTAACAGTTAGTTTAAATATATTGTGTGTATGCTGTAATTTATTTAAATCTTACAGCGTTTATCAGCATTTATTTCCAAATATTTTGGCAGCTGCATACAACGCTCTGATACTTAGGAATGGGAAATTAATCAAGTAGCTTTACATGTTTGTGTAAGTAACTATGTCTTGTTCGGTATTCCTAAAGGAACAATTCCTACGACAAGTTGTCTGAGCTCTTCACAGTTTGTAGATAATTCCAAATCACAGTTCAAAACTCTCAATAAACACTTCTACTGATCATTGTTAAAATTACTCTTTGGTTTCTCTGATACCAAATACTGGCAAATATTTAAATCCTTGCCAATATTGCAGACATTGTGGTTGCTTGTTTGATTTGCATTGTTTACCTATGTATTTAGGACTATATGAAGCCAGCAATGACTTGCTATTTCAAATCCAGACCGCTTGGGCGTGAGCGCTGTGTGTGCCAGAATAATGAGATAGGACTTGTGAAACATTCATCATGTGCTTGGCACTGCCCTAAGCGTGTCCTCCCGTGTCGTTTGTCATCGCAGCGCTGACGCCCCTGGGTCGTGTAATCCCCATTTTACATGAGGCAAGGAGAGACAGAGAAGATACAGATAATTTGATGTCCAGCTTCAGGAGGTGCTGCAGCCAACAGTCCCGCCACAAGGCCAATCACGGCGCTCAGGGTAGGGATCAAACCCTAGCTTCCTGGGAGCAGATCAAGGAGTCAGCCAGACGCTGTCTTTCACACTGCACCACTTCGTGGGGCGAGCACATTTTCTCAGTTTTCCCAGATACGAATGATGCCACCGACGACTGATTTCCATTGTTGCGTTTCCAGCCATTACTAACAAGTGCTCAGCCAAACACCTAATGAGTGTTACAATGATAAACGGGTTCATTTACAGACCCCAGTTCTTTCCCAACCCAACTCATTAGGCTTGAAGTGGGACAATGAGAGCAGTGTGGGGGATGGTCTGGGGACTGAGGGTCTGAGAGTGCAAGGAAATTGCCATTTTAATTTTAATTTGTGAGGCTTCACCTCCGATCCGGCGTCTTCTCACTTCCAATCAGAGCTGCAGACTGGCCGCAGCCCTCTCTGCCTCCTGTTTATTGCCTTGCAGTCCCCTCCTGTGCCACTTGCAGGGCTTTGGAGCTGAGGCAATTCAAGACACTGCTTTCTTTTCACTCTGGTAAATAAGGAGATTTTTTTCATGCTGACAATGGCACCTGGGAGGCCAGACTCATTTGTCCCAGAAACTCGCTTTTCTGAACCTCACAACGCTTCGCCACCCGCTCGGCTTGCTGGCTGGTTAGCTCAGCCTGTACCAGGCTCTTTGCTCGGGGTGAATGCTGGAGCAACAGTCTGCTTGCCAGTGATTATGAACGGGTTGTAAATTCACAGGTCACTTGTGACAGCCTTGGGGTGCTGCACAGAGCTGTGACAGACACCACTGTGGAGCGGTTACAGGTGAACGATATTTAGAATTTTAAAATGAAGCCCAGTACTCAAGTCTGATGCTTGGAGTTTATTTAATTCATAAATTCAAAGCAAAATATTATCCTACAAATTATGTTTTGCATATGCAATGATAACACCCAACCTATTAGAAACATTTATGTATACAAATACATATAACATCACTAGATAAAGCAAATATGACACAGAGACCAGTGACAGAATTAAAGAATAAAGAAAAGAGCTGTTCTCAAAATATATAACAAGTCATTGTCACAGGTTAAGTTGTACGTTTAACTCTAAATTTCTTACCAACCAAAGCAAAAACTTACGGGAAATCTCCAAGTTTACTACAGATGTAAGACACAGTCTGTCAAGTTTCATGGCAGAGTATCACACCGGGTTACAAGATCTAACACATTTCTACCAGCTTGAGACACAGGAGACTGAATAACTGGATTTTTCAAGCACTACAGTGATCAATATCCTCTATTATCAATATTATAACTGCTTCTTTAAGACATCCATGTTGTATAGGACTGTCCTTGGACAGATAGACAGACAGACAGATGCCATCTTCCTGAGCTCTGCTGGGCCTGACTGCCCAAGATCATCACAGCTGGCTTCTTGACCGTTCAAGTTCTGCACCCTGCATGGGTGAAAACTTTCCAGTGTGGCCTTAAGTGAGGAGCACCCACACTTCTGTAAGTAACCCCTCACCTAATGCTTTGTAAGTAAGCCCAATCAACTCATTCATTTTGCAGAGTGCAATTTGTTGAACTTGTACCTCAGTCTGTCATTGGGAGGGACTAAGGGAGGGGTGTTGTTTACACACCCCAAGGAATTTTAGCAACGACCTGAATAAAGTCTGACCTCTTTGATACTCACTGTAATCTATTAAAATAAATTCAGTAAGGGAATGAAACCCATGTGGACAAGGTGCCTGAGAAGAGCCCCATCCAGGCTTTCGACTGTGACTGGTAAACCTGAGTGAACAGTCCAGCATGAAGTTGGAGAACCGACAGGTTTTAATACTCAACAAAATAGAGAGTACGGCCAGTATTTTTAAAGACCATCTTTAAAAATTCTGTCTTCCTTCCTTGCTTCCAGACTGAAGCTACCACAGGATGAAGCGGGTGGGAACGGGCAGATTGCTGATGGCAGAGTTAGCAGTACCCAGAGGCCCTAAGTTCTGCTCCTTCTTCCCCCACCTGCCTCAGGCCTGGACCAGCCGGGCCGAGCCTGGTGGAGACCCACTAGGACATCAGCTTCTCCTGTCTGTCATAAACCAGGGACATTCCAGGACAATTAAAGAGACTCGAGAAGAAACTTCAACTCCAAAGTTCTTTCAAAATACACAATAGATTAAAATTGAAAATAAATCTTTTAAATCCTATTTTAAATCACAGAGACTTGGAAGCTGAGAATAGCCAATGGCCTCCTCCCTTCCCATCACTCCCTACAGCCCTCCAGTCCCCTTCTGTTGCATTCTGTGTGTTTTGGATTATATATAGACTTCCTGAAAATCCGTGGTCTTAAAGATGGTTCTCAGGTATTTGGGGAGAGCTGGGACGAGGAATGAGATGTTCATCAGGACAGTTCAGAGTCTTTCAATGGAACACACACTCCCTCCTCGTAGACCACATCCACCGCTGCTCTAGGATCACCTGCCATCTTCCCAATTCCAAGCTTGATCCTAAATGCTTTAGTTTTGAAAGCAGCATGCTAGTTCATACTTTTGACCATCTCTCAATGTCCTTCCTCCCATGGGCCCTCTCCTGTCTTGTCTTTCTAGTGAATTTTGAAAGATCCTTCCAGAGTCAGTTACTTTAAACCAAGTTGTTCCTCATTTCCTGTCCTCAGGCCCCACAGTTGCTGCATGCCTCTCTACCCCTAGCCTCCTGCACAGACTTCTGTGGAACGCTGGTCACTATCTCTGTGGATTGTAATTTACATGTGGGTCTGGGGATCCAGGGTATCTGTATCAGGCATGATTCAGGCAGTGGCCCCTGAGGGTGATCATAAGCTGAAACTAGCCTGTGAGAGTGAAAGGGAGGTCTTGACTCCTTCCTAACTTAACTGATTTAATATATGAAAGCAGCCTCACCACAGCCTTGGGTTGGTACGGCTCACGAAGAATAAACATGAATCTCACAGCTGAATGTGTGAGTGAGAGGTGGCAGGTGCTTGCTTATTATTTATTGTCTTGCTAGCACGGAGGTAACATGGGGGCCATGGTCACTTCACAGTGATGACATGATGTGGTCCTTTGCAGCTGCTGTTCTTTGTGTCTTTTAATAAAACTATAAAGAAAGCGGAAAAGGAAAATGTACCCAACCTACTGCCTGAATTTACATTTCAGAAGTGAAACAAAGGGACTGGGCTGGAATAGCTTATCTCCTCCTCTTTGCTTCGTGAACCGTCAAGGCCGATCTCCTCTGCAGCACATGAACCTCCTCTTCATGTGGAAAAAGCAGATACTTGCATTTCCATTATTTAGTCCCACATGTCTCAAGAATGAAGGATTCCGGGGGGTTAGATACACACACACACACACACACACACACACACACACACACACAATGTGTGTGCACATAAACTATAAACACATTTGATATGGACAATTAGGGTGTGAATTCCACCCTGAATTGTATAACAAGAATGTAAGTAGCCCTCATTACAACTTTGTTGAGCACATATAGATTTAAGGGTCACATACAGCTCCTGTATAATCCAAGAACTGACACATGCTACCTTTGGACCATTTTTAAATGCTATCTAGCCTTGATGTTACTTACCTGTAAAACAGGAATAACAGTACTCTGGGTGGGTAATGTAGATGATATCATTACACCAGCAGGTTTAATTGTTTTCCCCAATCAGGAATTTTTAGCAGATTCTTCTACAGCCTCACCACATAATGATTACAGAATTTTTTTAAAAAGGAAAGAGATCCTCAGGGTTTATCTGGGTTGTGTTTCTTACCATTACAAGAGACAGAAGCTAGCTTCTACAGAGACGGAAGTCACGACATTCACACAGTACTGGGGAGATACTTGATGGTGAGAGCCAGGCTCCGAGAAGACTGAAATCCAAGCGTCCTGATGCATCTAGAGTGATGCTTTTGTCTAAGTTCAAATTCAGTTTCCACCTTTGAAATAAAAATATGAGTGAGATGACTCAACAGTGGAGGTGTTTGCCTCCACGCCTGACGGCCTGAGTTCCATACTTAGGATACGCTGCTGGAAGGCCTGCCACAAGTTGGTCTCTGCCCCACATGTGCTCAGTGCCCACCTCCACAAGTGAACACAGAAAAAATGAAATTTAAAAAGTCTAGTCTAATGGTGCTGAACCAAGGGCCACTTCGTGCCTCTGTGGAAGTCGCCTCCTCCCCCAGGCTTTCTCCCCCACTGTTTCTCAAACCTCTCCCCTGAGAATCCCTCATTGGCACACGGGGTGCAGGCCCTCTGGGGGACCCCAAGCACAGAACACAGTTAAACTCAGGATGCATTCTAAATCCAGAGGGGTTCTCCATCCTGTGTTTTTAAGTTAGGCTTGGGTGATCCTTCAGCTGTGTTAGGCATATTTTATTCATTTTACTTAGGGTCAAATTAGCTACCCATTAAAGCCACAGAGTTCCGCTATCAGGAGGATGCTTCATTATAATTCTAACCATAGAGATCCCCTTTGTCAAGCAGAGGGGCATTTTATGAGAAATATTTCCGTGATAACATGAGTTAATCTCACCCAGCAGCATTGTGCTTTTGAAAGACGAAGGAAGACCAAGAGAAAATGATGTACTTCGTGTAGGTGCTGAAAACAGACGCCAGACTGGGGGTTCCGCCTGGAGCTGTGTTCAGAGAAGCACTTGTGCTTTGGCTGGGATTTTAAAACGTTAACAATGGGGCTAGCCAGGTGGCTCGCAGTGAAGAGCGCTGGCCGCTCTTGCAGAGGGCCCGGCTCGATTCTTGGCTCACAAATGGCAGCTACAATACCAGTTCCAAGGGGTCTGACGCCCTCTTCTCACTGCCATGGGCACACGTGGGCACACTTACACACATGCAGCAAAACACATCTACAAAATAAATCGATGTTAAAAACAGAAGAAGGCATGCATGCACACAGACACAGACACACAGACACACAAACACACAGACACATACACACAGACACACACACATACACACAGACACAGACAGACAGACACAGAAGCACACAGACACATACACACACAGACACGCACACAGACACACAGACACACACACAGACAGACAGACAGACAGACACACACAGAAGCACACCTTTACCAAGACATGAACACATGCACATCGACACACACATATGCACAAATAGGTACACATAGAAACATGTACACAGGCACATGTACACACAAGCAGCCACACTGGTACACACACACACGCACACACACGCACACATGCTCAGCTCCGGCTTTCCCCTGGCAGTGTCACGAACGCAGCTGCTATCCCCAGTTGTGTGTGCTGCCAATGGGAGAGGCGACTCCGCAGACGTCTGCTCATTCACTCAAATGTCAGACGGCCACATTGTTAACCGGCGCACTGTCCAATAACTCCGAGCTCCCTGTGGATGCGACTGTGCAGGAATAATTACTTGGCCATCACATGTACTTTATCACTTCCAAATTAGATTTCACTAATCCACAGCTTTATTTTCAGAGTAATCTCATTAGTGTAATGGTGTTTGTCTCCCCCAGCCCAGTGTCTCAGAAGATTTATTGCCTTAAACCAATAACAAGATTCAATGGTTATGGAAGGACACATTTCATGATTCAGACTGAGGTAGTGCGGCTATGGACATTCACTGCTCTTCTCTCTCATCCTTTACACTCCAAGAAGGATTTCGGTGCAAAAATTTATGTCCATATCCTCCTTCTCCTTTTCTGAAGTGCAAAGAAAATCATCTTAAAGACAGCTGTTAGCTACCTAGAACAGAAAGAGCGATTAACAGAATATGAGAAAAGCTCCCTGTGAAAACGCAGCTGGGGAAAATGTCTTATTGATGATGGATTGATTGATCGATGGGCTCTATTCCAAAGACAGAGTCTCAAGATCTATAAATTCTGGATTATTCAAGACAGGAATTCTTTGTTTTTCTCCAGGACAAACAGGCTGGTTATTTAACTGACCATAAAAATTCCTATAATACTATCAAAATCTCAAATTAGGATGGAAAAGTACCACAAAATAGTATTTTCCTCTTATATTCCATTTTATGACTGCACTCAATGTAGTGTTCCTATTACAAATATATTTATATGCACTGTATACAAATTTACAGCTTAATTTCCATTAATTAGCTTGTGAATGTGTGATAAATGGATGGGTAGATGAACTACGGACACATGCAAACCTGAGTCTGTCTGCAGGGAATTCTCCACTGTAGTCTACATTAAGAGGAAAAACTTGGATGTTTTCCTTCATTATGATACAGTGATGTGGGGTTCCGTGAAGTGGTGTGATATCAAATGGTAGAGTATGGAATGATATGGTATGGAAGGGTAGAGCTCAGACCAGTATGGCATGGAGTACTGTGATTGGTATGAAATGGTATGGAATTGTGTGGTGTAGTACAGTACAGTATGAAATGGTAGAGATCAGACTAGTATGGCATGGAGTACTGTGATTGGTATGGAATTGTATGATATAGTACTGTACAGTATGGAATGGTATGGGGAGATTAGGAATGGAATGGAATAGGATGATGTGGAGGGGAATGGTATGTTATGGTAGAGCAGTACAGAATGGTATGGTATAGTATGTTATAGAACAGTACGAAACAGTGCAGTATGATATGGTATTATACAGTAGGGATGGGATGGGATGGGATAGTGTGGCAGGGATGGTATAATGTGGGATGGAATGGGAAAGGGTGGCATGGTATACTGTGGCATGAAATAGTATTAATGCTATGCTATGGTATGAACTGGTATGGTATAGTATGGAATAGAATGGTATATTATGGTATAATATCATAGGTAGTATATGTGTGGAATAGTATGGAATGATATGATATTGTATAATATGGAATGATTAGAATGGTATGGTATGAGATGATATTATATGAATGGTATGGCATGGTATGTTAGTATGCAATGGTATGGAATAGTATGGTGATGTGTGCAATGGTATGGTGATGTATGGAGTGGCATGGTGTTACGTGAAATGGAATGGAATGGTACAGAACGGAATTGTATGGTATATTATATGGTTCAGAACGATATGGCAGGGTACAAACAGCAAGGATTGGGATGGTGTGAAAGGGTTTTGAGTGCAATGTTATGGTAATGTACTGAATGGCATGGTGTGGTGTAAATTGGTATGGATTGGTATATCATGAGAGAAGATGGTATAGTACCATACTCACTGCTGTGGTAATTTTTGGAATGGTATGAAAGGGTGTGGAAGGGTATGGAATGGTGTGTTAGGGATGTAATTGTATAGAATGGTATGGTAATGTGTAAAATCATTTACAGTTATATGGTAATGTACGTAAGGTATAGTAAGTTATGGGGCAGTATGGTAATGTGTGAAATTGTATAGTAATCTGTGCAATGTTATGGTAACATATGGAATTCTATTGTGTGGTATGGAATGGTTTGCAAGTGTATGGGATGGTGTGGAACTATATGTAATAAATGGAGTGGTATGATAATTTATGGGATGGGTGGGATTGTGTGATGTGAGGAATGATATGAAATTGAAGGTCTGGTAGTATGTGCAATGATACGGTAATGTGTGCAATGATATGGTAAGGTATGGCATGGGAATGGTATGAAATGGTATGGAGTGGCATGTTAATGTGTGGATTGGTATGTAATGTAGTGATATGGTAATTGTGGTATGTTATTGTACAGGTTGGAATATTGTAGCAGGGATAGAGATGGTGTGGAATGCTATGGTGTATTATGTTATGATATTTATAGTATGGTGTAAATTGGTGTGATTGGATATGGAATGGTGTGGTGTATAGGATCTACTAAGGATGTGTGGAATTGTATGGAATGGTGCAGGATAGTATGGAATGATATGGAAATGTGTAAACTCTATGGAAATATGTAGTAGTGTAGGGAATGGTATGAAATGATACACTAACTGTAGAATGGTATGGCAATGTATGGAATGATGTGGTAACGTATGAAATGATATGGAATGGCACGTCAAGGTATGGTATGATGTGGAATGGTATGGTAATGTATGAAATGGTGTGGTACTGTAAGGAATGGTATGGAATGTAATGGTTTGTTATAGCATTGCATGGTACATTATATAGTTTGGAATATTATGGCAAGACATGGCAAGGATTGGAATAGTAAGGAATGGCATCGAATTTATGCTATTATTTATTGTATGGGAGGATGTAAATTGGTATGAAATGGTATTATATGTATGGGTATCATATGGAATGGAATGATATGTTATCAAATGGACTATTATGATAATGGATGAAATGGAATGGTAGAATAGGTAGTCTTATGAAATGGTGTGGACACATATGGAATGCTGTGATAATATATTTAATGGTATGGAGAGGTTTGGAATGGTATAGTATATCAAATGGTATAGAAAATTATGGTGTAAGATGCAATAGAATGGCATGAGATGGATGAAATCATATGGTAATGTATGAAATGGCATGGTAGCATATGGAATGGTATGAATGGCATGGCAGCATATGAAATGGTATGGTTATATATTAAATGGTATAGAAATGTTTGTAATGTGTAGAATGGCATGGAATGTACATTAATGTATGGAGTGTTATGGTCATGTATGTATGCAAGTGTGTGTAAAGATGTAACTTATGGAATGTTATGGTTATGTGTGCAATTATATAGAAAGTATAGTAATGTGTAGAATGATATGAAATTATATGGAATTTAATGATGTGGTATGGCATTGCATGGTATGTTGTTTTAGAGTTAGGAATATTATGGTACAGTATTGTATAACAAAGTATGGAATGGCACTGAATGTTGTGTGATAATACTATATTGTATTAGGTATGGTATGGTGTTAATTAGTGTGGATTGGTAGGGTATGGAATGAAAAGGTGTGGGATGGTTGGAAACAGGAGGATATGGCATCATACGAACTGTTAATGTAGTCTGTGGAAATGAAATCTGTGTACAAAATGGTACACAATGGTATAGTAGGTGGTGGAGTTGCATGAAATTCAATGGTATGAAAAAGTAAATTAAAGTATGGAATGGAGTGCTAATATATGGAATTGTGTGCTAACTATGGAAATGTATGGAAAGATTATGTATGCTATTGAATGCTGTGGTAATATATGCCATGATATGAAGTGGTTTGGAATGATAGGATTGTCAGGTGGTATGGAAAAACATGGTGTGTTGTGGGTTGGTATGGAATGGTATGGTAATGTATGGTATGCCATGGAATGGATTTGTATGGTATGGCATTGTAAGGCATGGTTTTATATGGTTAAGAATGTTTGGCAGGGCATGGCAAGGAATGGGATATAAGGAATGGTATAGACTCCACTGTTAAGATCTTTCATTGTGTGGTATGTTAAGAGGTAAATTGGTATGGCAGGAATGCTATGGTATGGTATTATGTGGATGCAATGATATGACATCATATGAGCAGTTATGGTGATGTATGGAATGGTTACAGTATGTAATTGTATGGAATGGTATCATAAAATATGAAATAATAGGAAATGGCATGGTCATGTATAGAATGGTATATTGAAATAAGGGATGATATAAGAAATTATGGAAATGTGTGGAATGGCACTGTATCAATGGAATGGAAAGTTATGGTGTGATGGAATCGGATGGGGTAGAATGGGGTGTATTGTATGGAATGGTCTGGAAAGATACAGTAAGGCATGGGATGGGATAGTAAAGTATGCTAATGCATGGAATGGTATAGAATGTATGGAATTACTGATGGTGTGGAATTTTGATGGTGTAGAATGGTATGGTATATGTTGATAGAAGGAAGGATATGGACAGTTAGGAGAGTGTGCAGAGTGACATGGAGACATGCAGAATGGTACTGTGATATGTGGAAGGGTGTGGTGATATGTTTAATGGTATGGAGTGATTTGGAATGGTGTGGTAGTTTATTGAATGACAGAAAATTATGGTGTGATGGAAAGGATTGGAATAAAATGGAGTGGGGTGGAAATATGGTATGGAATGTTTTGGTATAGAATGGTATGGCATGTATGGTAACATGTGGAATACGGTGGACGATGGAATGGGATGTAATGCCATGGTAGTAGGTGGAATGCTTTGGTATGGTAGGTTAATGTAGGGAACTGTATGATAGTGTGTAAATGATATGGGAAGATATAGTAATGTATATAATATTATGGCAAGGTACAGGATGGTATGCAAAGGTATAGTAATTAATGTGTGTAAAGATATGGTAAAGTGTGGAGTGATGTGGAAAGGGACAGAAATGTATGTAATGGTCTGATAAGATAAGGTATGTAATGGAATCTAAAGAGCTAGTAATGTTTGTGATGGTACGTTTACCTGGGAATGAGAAGGAAAGTTATGTACTTGAGTCCAGAGGTGTGGAAATGTATAGAATGATGTATTATATCTAATGTTGTGGGTTGCTTTAGAGTGGTAAAGACGGAATGGGATCTCACGAAATGGCAATCTATGGATATGTAATGCTATGGGAATGAGTGGAATGGTACCCTCTGACATGTTAATGAAGGAAATTGTGGAATCGTATTGCAATGTTTGAGTGGTCTGGAAAGGTATATTAATGCACGTTATGGTTGATAGATGAAGTCAAGATATGAATAAGTACCAGGACACAGATAAAACTCCAGTGGAATAGAGTTTATTAGCAAAAGAAGCCTTGCACGGGACAGATTCCCTTCTGGGTAAGGAAAATGTCAGCCCACAAGTTGTGAGCTGGGGTCTTTTGGGGGGGGTTCATGGGTACAGAATGTGGGAAGATATATTTTTTTTTTAAAAAATTAGGTGGGGGGGCAAAGCGGGAGAGCAGGACTGTTAAAACCCATCCCTGTCCTTCAGCCAGGCTCTGAGTCAAGAGGTGTCTGTTTACCCATTTGAGATGAAAGGGAAAGCCTGCTGTGCTGGCCAAAAGATACAGAAGTCAACTTCTCTTGACTTCAAAGACCAGGGTGCTTATCAACTCTGTTTCTGGTGAGGCCCTGTTGGAGGGGGGGCTGCTGTAGATCAAAACCCTAACAATGGTATGGTAAGGTATGGAATGCTCTGGAAAAGTGTAGCTATATGTAATGGTATGGTAAAGTATGGAGTGGTATGCAAAGACCTATTAATGTGTGTAATGCTTGGTAAAGTATGGAATGGTATGAAAATTTGTATTAATTTATATCAAGTTATGGTAAGGTAGAAGATGGTATGGAAAAGTATAGTAATGTATATAATGGGATGGTAAGTTAGGGAATAGTATGGAGGTTTATAGTAATGTAAATAATGGTATGGTAAGTTATAGAATGTTATGGAAAGGTATAGTAATGTATGGAATGTTATGTTAAAGTATTGAAAATTATACTAATATACATAATGGTATGATAAGCTGTGTAATATATGAAAAGACCTACTAGTATATGTGACCTTATGTTTGTATAAGGAATGAAGAGGTAAGTTAAGGATTTGCACGCAATGTTATGGAAATGTATGGAATGGTATTGTAATAGACTTAACGATGTGGATTAGTTTGGAGTGTTATGGTGCTGTATCAGATGACAGAAAATTATGGTGATAGATTGAATGGGATGGAATGGGATGGCGCCCATGGAATGGTATGAAATGGTATAGTAATGGGTGCAATGGCATGTCATGCTAATGAAGGAAATTGTGTGGCATTGTATGGTAATGTGTAGATTGTATGGAAAGGTATATTAATGTATGTTTTAGTGTGGTAAGGTATGGAATGGTATGAAAAGGTAGGGTAATGCATGTAATAATACGGAGAGGTTTAGAATTGTTGGGAACTGACTACTCAGGGCTTCCAGGCATAGACAATTCAGCCCCTGGGGAACAGCCAACAGACTATGACAAGGTCTGTTCTGGCTGGCCCAGGGCTGAACCTGCACAGGACAGTTCCTGGTACTTGGTCTCCAGGTACATGTTTTTCTCTTATTAGTTCTGCTTGGCTGCTGATTCAACTACATATGACTAATGGAACTACAACTACAAATGATTAATGAGATTGCTGTTCAAGGGAATTCAGTTCTGTGTAAAAGTTCCATGGTAAGATCTCCAGCTTTGAGACAAGGCAGAGAAGAATGGTAATTCTGCAATAAACTGCCTGCTTGGCCATCGGTTTACAGGTCCTCCTGGGTCCACCTGTGTCTGTGTCTCTCTCTTCCTTCATTCCTACTTTCTCACTTATGTTTTAGGACCCCCACAGCTGGACTGTGGCAGGAATTATATAGAAAGGTATAGTAATGCATTTAATGGTAAGGTAAGGTATGCTGTGGTATGGAATGGTATGGCAATATATCTAATGGTATGTAAGGTGTGAAAAGATACAGAACTGGATTTATGGTATCATACATTATAGAATGTGATGTGTAGATATGGAAATGAGTGTAATGGTATGTTTATGTAAGGAGGTGGAAAGTTATGGCCTTACTTTGAATGGCTTGGAAATGCATGGAATGGTGCTTTAATATATTTGATGTTTTAGAGTGATTTGGAATGGAATAGTACTGTATTGAGTGAAATGGAAACTATGGAGACAGATGGAATGGAATGGCAGTCTATGGAATGGTATGGAATGTTATGCTAATGGATGGAATGATATGGTATGATAAAATATGGAAAGGTATAGTAATATAGCAATGTATATAATGGTATGGTGTGTTGTGGAATGCTGTGGAATGTTAGAGTAATGTATGTAATGGTTTGGTAAGGTATAGAATGATGTGGAAAGGTCTAGCAATATATGTGATGGAATAGAAACATGTGGAATGCTATGAAAAAGGAGTGGTAATGTAAGTGATGGTACGGTAGGTATGGAAGGGTATGGAAGGGTATAGAAATGTGTGAAATGAGATGTTTATGTGAGAAATAATATGGAAAGTTAAGGACTTGCATTCAAGAGTGTGGAAATATTTGGAATCTTACTGTAATATAAGTCTGTTTGGAATCATAAGGTACTATATTGAATTACATGGAAAATTATGAATGTGATGGAAATCTATTTAGTATGTAGTGCTATGGTAAGTTATGTAATGGTATGATATGATACGGTGATGTAGAGAACGATATGGAAAGTTATAGTAATGTATGCAATGTTATGTAAGGTATGAAGTTGTATAGAAAGGTAATATATTTATAATGATTGGTAAGTTAGAATGGTATGGATTGTTAGAGTCAAGTGTATAATTGTATGGTGAGGTATAAAATGGTATGGAAAGATATGGGAATGTTTTAAATGGTGTATTTATGTAAAGAATGATATGAAAATTATGGACGTCCACAAAATGGTAAGGAAATGTTAGAAATGGTGTTGTAATATGATTTCCCAGTATGGATTGATTAGGAATGATACAGTACTGTATCCAATGATGTGGACAATTGTGGTGTGTGGCAGGATGGGATGGAATGGAAATCTATGGTATGATATGTAATGTTATGGTGAATTATGTAATGGTATGGTACAGTAATGTAGAGAAAGTCTTGGTACTGTATGGAATGATATGGAAATGTATAGTAATGTTTGCAATGGTATGATAAGGTATAAGACGATATGGAAATGTATGAAATCACATGATAAGGTATAGGACGGTATGGAAATGTATGAAATCACATGATAAGGTATAGGACGGTATGGAAATGTATGAAATCATATGATAAGGTATAGGATGGTACGGAAATGTATGAAATCACATGATAAGGTATAGGACGGTATGGAAATGTATGAAATCGCATGATAAGGTATAGAACGGTACGGAAATGTATGAAATCACATGACAAGGTATAGAACGGTATGGAAATGTATGAAATCACATGATAAGGTATAAAATGGTATGGAAAGTTATAGAATTGCATGCAATGGTATGGAAATAAATGGCATCATATTGTAATACATTTTATGGCATGGCATGATTTGAATGGTATGGCACTAAATCGAATGATTGCTAAATTATGGTTTGTGATGGAATGGATAGAAATCAATAAACTAGTATGTAATATTATGGTAAATTACTGGATTGGATCTGATGGGATGGGATGGGATAGTAATGTAGGCAATGGTATGAATGGTTGGAAAGACATAGTAACATATGTAATGGTATGTTAATGTATGGAAAGGTAGGGGATGATACAGCAAAATATGTAATATTATCATGATGTATTGTATAGAAAGGCATCGTAATGTAATTAAATGTATGGTATATTGTGGAGTGGTATAGAAAGTTATAATAATGTATGTAAATGTATGATAAGGCATGGAATGTTAGGAAATTTATAGTAATGTAAATAATGGTAGGATAAGGTGTGGAATAGTATGGAAAGATACTGTAATAACTGTAATGGTACAGTACATATAGAATGTTATGGACAATTATGGAAATGCATGGAAATTATGTTTTTAAGGAAAGCAGTGGAAAACTATGGTGCTTCATGGAATGGTATGAAAATGTATGGAATGGTATTGTAACAAGTTCAGTGATACGGAGTCATTTGAAATGGTGCGGTACTGTATCTAATGATATGGAAAATTATGGTGAATGATGGAATTTTATGTAATGTTATAGTAAGGGATGGAATAGTATGGTAATGTAGAGAATGGCATGGAAAGTTATGCAATGGTATGGGCAGTTATAGCAATTTATGCAATGGTTTGATATGGGGTGGGATCATATGCAATGTTATGCTAATGAATGTAATGGTATGGCTAGTCTTGAAATGGTTAAGTAATATAAGTAATGCTATGGTCAGTTGTGGATTGCTATGAAAAAATATCAGTGCTTGTGTGGATAATGTATATCGTGGAATGGAATGTTCTAAAAATGTGTGGGATGTAATTTTTATTTAATGAATGTGGTGGAAGAAATGGTAAGGAAATATATGGAATCGTGTTGTAATGTAACTAATGGTATGGAGTGATTTGGCATGGTGTGGTACTGTGTCTAATGATATGGAAAATTATGGTGATGGAACGGGATAGAATGGGATGGTAATCTATGGGTACATAGTTTTATGGTAAGGGATTTCCATATCATGGTATGGCAATGTATAGAATGATATGGAAATTTATGAAAATGCATGTAATATGTTTATCTAAGGAATGATACAGAAAGTGAGTTTTGCATGAAATGGTATGTAAATGAATGGAATGGTGTTGTGACATATTTAATAGTATGGAGTGTTTTGGAGAGGTACTATATTGAATGTTATAAAAATTATGATGTGGCATGAAATGGAATAGCATGGAAGTTTACAGAAAGGCATTTAATATTGTGGTAAGTTATGGACTAGTATGGTACATTAGGGAATAGTATGGAAAGGTAATTATCTAGTGATATGGTAAGTTACAAAATGGTGTGAAAAGATAAGTACTGCATGGAACGCTATAGTAAGGTATGGGACGGTGTAGAAGGCAAAATAATGTACATAAGATATTGTAAGGTATGGAATGGCTTGGAAAGCTATGGAAATGTGTGGAAAGTTATAACGATGTGTGTAATGGTATGGTAACTCATAGATTATATTGAAAGTTATGGAAATGTATGGAATGGTATGTTTATGTAGGGTATGATATAATATAGAACGTTATAGACTTGTGTGGAATAGCCTGTAAATGTATGGAATAGTATTGTAATGTATTCAATGGTATGGAGCATTTTGGTATGGTATGGAACTATCTGTTATGGGATGGGATGGCAGTCTATGGAATGGTATGTTGTATGGTAAGTTATGAAATGGTATTATATACCATAATGTATGAAATGGTATGGAAAAGCAAAGTACTGTATGTAACGGTATGGTAAGGTATAGAATTATTTGGAAAGGCATTTTGATATATGTAATGGTATGGTAAATTATAAAATAGTATGGAGAGTTATGGAAATGCTTGAAATGATATGAAAGTTAGTTACAAGCGTGAGTGGTAAGGAAATGCTTGGAGTGGTATTGTAATATATTTAAAGATATGGATTGGTTTGGAATGGGATGGCATTGTATTGAAAGATATGGAAAATATGGTGAATGGTATAATGGGATGAACTGATGAAATGGGATGGCAATCTATGGAATGAGGTAATGTTATGGTAAGTCATGGAATGGTATGGTATGGTATGGTATAGTATGGAATGGTATGGTATGGTATGGTATGGTATGATATGGTAATGTAGAGAATAGCATGAAATTGTACAGCAGTGTATGGAATGGTATGGAAACGTTTAGTAATGTGTGGAATGGTGTTAAAAGGAGTGCACCATTTATTCTTTTTCTTTCTTAGCACCTTGCATAGTATCCTCTAAAACTACGAAAGCCAGTCTCCGGGGAGTAGGCCTTCAGTCAGTTCCAGCTCCGTGGCTCTAACTCCTGTGTCCAAAGTACATCCTGTCTTCAACAATACAGGCTTAAAGTCCTGGGAGGTAATCAAGGGTTGTGGCAATAGCCTGTGCTACTTTGGAACCACCCTGACCAACAACCTTGGAGGTTTCTCCTGTCTGGAACTGTGTTCTTGTTATACGTCCTTCAGGTATGCACGTGCGCTTGTGTTCAGACCTTGCATGTGTATTTTTCAGTAGGTTTTTGAGTTAACACATTTATCTCTGGTTTTTCTCACCACCTAATTCTCTCTCTCTCCCTCCCTCCCTCTCTTTCCCTCTCTCTCTGTCTAATCTCAATACTAATGCATCTCTCAACTTTCACCAGTGAAGCTTCTTTGTTCAACAGAGGGTGACGCACATAGAAGGCCACAGCTAGCCAAAATATGGAAAATAAGAGATTGCAGGGTGTGAATTTCTGGAAAGGACTCCTACATTAAGCCTCTCCCACCCACGGCTCAGGGACCATTGTGGAAGAGGGGTGGAAAGATTGTAAGAGCCGCGGTTGGTGCATGACCATAAGGAAAAGGTCTTTCATGCCCCTGGAAACTTGCTCATGTGAACTTACAGCAATGGTGTCAGCATGCACAAGACCTGTGGAAACTCAACCCAGACAAAAACCCAACATAGAACTGGGGAAATGGGCAAGAAACTCCAACCTTAACCCAGGAACTATTAGTAGACAATCACTGCTGGGTGAGGGAGAGTTGATTTTCTTTAAGGGGGTGACTCTAGATAGACTGACTAGGCTCCAGTGGATGAACTCATACCATGGAACATTTGGGTACATAAACCTGACTCAGTAGGCCTTACAATGTATGACAGAATGCATTAAATCCGGTCGGTGATATTGGGAAGGTGCAGATGGGAGACAGGGTTCTAAATATGATTAACGTGTATTGTATGCAATGCATAGATATTCAATTAAAATATGCATTAAAAAAGAAAGGCATGGAATGGCATGTTGATTTAATGAATGATATGAAAAGCTATGGAAATGTATGGGATCTTATGAAAATATATGAAATGCAATTGCAATGTAAGGGATGGTATGATAATGTTATGGAGTGGTTTGGAACGTTATGGTAGTGTATTGAATGATATGAAAAATTACAGTGTGTATAGCAATGCATGTAATGGTATGGTAAGGTATAGTATGATATAGAAAGATATAGTAATGTGTGTGATGGTATGGTAAGGCATGGAATGGAATGGTATGGAAAAGTATAGTAATATATGTAATCTTATGGTCGGTTACACAATGGTATAGAAGGTTATAGTAATGTATGTAACCATAACATAAGTTAGAGTATGGTATGGAAAATTACAGTAATGTATGTAATGGTATGATAAATTACAGAATGCTATGGAAAGGTGTAATAATGCATATAATGGCATGTAAGTTATGGACTGTTATGGAAGGTATGCTAATATATGTAATGGTATAATAAACTATGTAAGGGTATAGATAGGTGTAGTAATGTATGTAATGACAATATAAAGTGTCAGTACGGTATGAAAAGTTTTGCTAATGTATGTAACAGTTTGTTTTGGAATGGTATGGAAGTGTCTAGTAATGTATAGAATAATATGGGAATGTATGGAGTTACCACATATAGAATACCCATACATAATATGGGTATGTATGGAAAGGTACAGTAATATGTGGATGTAATGGTTTGGTAGGTTATGCAATGATGTAGAAAGTTACAGTAATGTATGTAATGGTGTGGTAAGTTTTGGAATGATATGGAAATATATAGTAATGTATGTAATGATATGATAAAATATGGAAAGGTATAGTAATAGACTAATGTATATGACAGCATGGTATGTTGTGGAATGTTATGGAACATTAGAATAATGTATGTAATGGTTTGGTAAGATGTAGAATGATATGGAAAGTTATAGTAACATGTGATATAGTACATGTGATGCAATAGTAATGTATGGAATAGTATGGAAAGTTATAAAGATGTATGAAAATGTATGAATTGGTAAGTTTATGTGAAAAATGATATGGAAAGTTATGGACTTGCATGCAACAGTGTGGAAATGTTTGGAATCTTATTGTAATATGTCTGTTTGGAATCATAAGGTACTGTATTGAATTATATGGAAAATTATGCCATGTGACAGAATGGGATAGAAATCTATGGAATAGTACGTAGTGCTATGGTAAATTATGGAATGGTATGACATGACATGGTAATGTAGAGAATCATATGGAACGGTATGAAAAGGTTTAGTAGTATATGCATTGATACAGTAATGTATGGAATGGTATGGAATGCTATGTTAACTATGCAATGGTATAGGAAGTTATGGCATGGAATGGCAA
Organism: Nannospalax galili; assembly: GCF_000622305.1. Lineage (NCBI taxonomy): Eukaryota > Metazoa > Chordata > Mammalia > Rodentia > Spalacidae > Nannospalax > Nannospalax galili. The sequence continues at coordinate 161,830 of NW_008353556.1, forward strand.
TATGTTGAATGGTACGGTACTGAATGGAATGGTATGTTACAGTATTGTTTATTATATTTTATATGGTGTAGGATGTTATGGCAAGGACTGATAGTAAAGAATGGCGTTGGGTGCGACGTTATCATCTTTTATTGTATGATAGCATTTACGTAGGTATGCATGGGATAAGTTCTGGTATGGTGTGGAATTATTATATGGTATTCTATGAACTGTTAAGGTCCTGAATGGGATGTTATAGAATGGTGTGGAATTGTATGGCATGATATGAAATCTATGCAATGGTAAAATGTGGAATGGTATGGTAATGTATGGAACAATAGGGAAATGTATGTAATCATATGGAATGGCATGGTCAGTATGGAGTGGAGTGGAATGGAAAGTTATGGTGTAATCTGGAATGGTATGGAATTGTATGGAAGGATATGGCAATGATTGGCATAATAAGGAATGCTATTGGATGGTATACTATGTTATCATATAGTATGGTATATATTAGTGTGGATATGTAAGGTATTGTATGGTATGATATATTGTCAGTATGGTATGGCATGGTATTATATGGTATGTAATTGTATGGAATGATATAATATATGGAATGGTATGAAATGATTTGGTGATATATGGGAGATATGGAATGGTATTGATTGGTATGATTATGTTTTGGAACGGTATGGTAAGATGTGTAATGCTATGGTAAGTTATATATTGGTATGATATTGTATGGAATGATACTGTATGGGCTGGTACAGAATTGCATGTGTGTGGAATTGTCTTAAATGGTTTAGTAATGCATGGAATTGATGTTAACTTATATTGGAATGGTGCAGTAGGGCATAGAATTGTATTGACTGATATGGTAATGTATGGAATGATATAGTAATCAATGGAATTGTATTAGTGTATGGAATTGTATGGTAATGTATGGAATGGTGTGATGATATGTGGGATGGTATGAAGCAGAATGGTGTTCATGGTGGATTGTGTCTTTTGGAACGTTATGGCAGGGTATAGCAAGCATCGGTATTGAATGTTAGATTTTGATAATGTAACGTATGGTATGGGATAAATTGGTATGGACTGGTTTGGTATGTTATGCTATGGAATGGAAAGATATGTTATCACATGAACTTTAATGAATTGTGCTGGAAAGCTTTAGTGTCAACTTGACACACCTGGGTTGAGGGAGCCTCAATTGGGGAATTGCCTCCATTGGACTGGCCTGTGGCCATGTCTTTGGGGCATCTTCTTGACTGTTGAGTGATGGGTGGTGCCACCCCTGGGCAGTTGGGGCCTCTGTTGCTTAAGAAAGCAGGCTGAGCAGGGGCCAGGGGAGCAAGCCAGTAAGCAGCGTTCCTCCATGGCCTGTGCTCCAGCTCCTGCCTCCAGGTTCCTGCCCAGAATTCCCACCTTGGGCTCCCTGATGAACTGTGACCCAGGATATAAGCTGAATAAACCTTTTCCTCCCCAAGTTGGTAGTGGTCAGAGTATTTTGTCAAAGCAATGGAGAAACAAACTAGGACAGAAATTGTTACCCAAGAGTGGGATATTGCTGTGACAGACCTGATGTTGGAAAACTGTGAAATCATTTGGACCTTTGGGCTGGAAAAACCATTGCACACTTAAGAGTTTGTTGCTGTGGAGCTTGGAACAGTTGCGCTGAAAGAATTGAGAACAATGGAGGCCTGACTTGTGAAGCTTCAAAGGGAAGCGGAGACAATCAGGGCTGTTCGTGTGATATTTTGAATTCAGCATCTGTGGGTTCTGGTTGGCTGGGGCTGAAGAATCAGCTGTGATTAAGAAGAGACCAGAACCTGAAGTAAAACCTTTGCTTTACTGGGACAATTGATGCTGGTTAGCTGGGGCTGAAAAATCAGCTGTAAATAACAAGAGACCAGCATCACTGTGGTGGAGTCTTCTGGGAGGTATTTCCTCAGGGTCAGCACACAGAGCAGACCCAAGCCTCTATCTCAAGCTGGAAGCAAGACTTAGTAATGTGTAAGAATCTCCTGCACGGTTCTGGTATTGAAAGTGTGAAGGGGTCACAGAGAGCAGCTGAGGCTTGGCACTCTGAGAGGCCAGGAAAGGCCATAGGTGAAAGTACAGCTTCAGTTACAGTGAAGAACCCAGGATTGAAGGAGTCATGGTAAGAATCTGAGGGTTTTCACCCCAAGAGGCAAGAAGAGGCCATTGGTGAAGGTGTAGCCTCAGTTTCAGTGGAGGCCCCAGCTTTTGGAGATGCCAGGACCATGGGACGACCACCAAGGACCGCAGTAGGTGTGGAATGGAGCTGGCTGGCAGGAGGAGCTGTATGAGCTGTGGACATCAGAGTCAGAGCAGTGGAGCTGCCGGAACCCTTTGGAGCCAGAAGATCATGAGTGAATCCCAGATGTCCATCCTTGAGCTGCTTTGCTGGACTTTGGTTTTACTTTGGTTTTAGATGTGCCCAATTTTTCCCTTTGAAATGAGACAGTACTTGTTTTGGATTTTACAGAACCCCAGTTAAGAGATTTTTAAAAAGTACTATGGACTTTTAAGTGTTTGGATTTTTTAAGGACTGCGGGCTTTTAAGGTTGTACTGTCTGATATTGTGATATTAATGTTTACATCACATCTTGGGGATAAGAATTGGGAAGATTATGGTTTAATAGTGATGTGTTCGTGTGTCAAGTTGACAAGGGGTCAATTGTACTGGATCACTTTAGTGTCAACTTGACATTACCTGGGTTGAGGGAGCCTCAATTGGAGAATTTCTTCCATTGGACTGGCCTGTGGCCATGTCTGTGGGGCATCTTCTGATTGATGAGAGATGTGGGAGGGCCCATCCCACTGTGGGTGGTACCACCCCTGGGCAGGTGGGCCTGTGTTGCATAAGAAAGCAGGATGAGCAAGGATCAAGAAAGCAAGCCAGTAAGCAGTGTTCCTCCATGGCCTGTATGTCCTGTCCTCCAGTGCCTGCCTCCAGGTTCCTGTCCTGAATTCCTACCTTGGGCTCCTTGATGAACTGTGCTGGGAGATGTAAGCAGAATAAAACCTTTACTCACCAAGTTGGTATTGGTCAGAGTGTTTTGTCACAGCAATGGGGAAATAAACTAGGACATGAGTGGACTGGTATGAAATGATATGTTAATGTGTGGAATGGTATGGAATGTTATAGCAATGTGTGGAATGGGATAGTGTTGTATTGAATGGTTTGGAATGGCATGTTAAAGTATGGAATGGTATAGAGACTTACGGAAATGTATGGAATTGTATGTTGACGTATGCAATGGTATGGGAAGTTAGAAAAATGTTTGGGATGGTTTGGAATATATAGAATGGTATGGAATGTACGGAATGGGATGGTAATATATGGTATCATGTGGGGTGGTAGACACTGGTTTGCCAATGTGTGGGATGGTGCAAAAGTGTATGCAATAGGATTGGAAGGTATGGCATTGCAGGTATGTTATATGGTTTGAAATGCTATGACAGGGTGCTGCAAGACTGGAGTAGAAAGGAATGGTATAGTAATATATGGAATAGTATGGAATCCTAGGGTAATGTGGTATGGAAATGTGTGGAGTGGTATGGCATGGTATGGAAATTATGGAATGGTATGTATTCGTACCGAAATACATGTGGTATGTAATGGTATGCCATGTTATGTTATGAAATCCTATGATATGGTATGGAATTTAATAGAATGATGTGAATTTAATGGCATGTAATGCTATGGTATTGCATGGAATGGTATAATATGTAATGGTATGGTATGATTTGGAATAGTATGGTATGATATAGATTGGTATGGTTTGGTTTGCAGTTTAATGGAATGATGTGGTATGGAATGGTACAGTGTGGAATGAAATGGGAGGTTACGGAATGATATTTCATGGAATGGTGTGACATGGACTGGTATGAACAGTATGGTATAGTATGTTAAGCAATGCTATTGTACAAAACAATATTCTACAGAATGGCATGGTACAGATAGTTTTTGGGATATGAAATGATGTGGTGTGGAAAAATATGGTATGGTATAGTATAGTATGATATGGTACAGTATAGTTCTGATATAAACCATGATATTTATACCTTATTCTTTCTGTTGTCTAACCTGTCTTGCAGGCAGTTTTTCCTTCAATATAATCCTAGAAATCTGTTAACTAATTAGTCCTGTATTTGCTATACATTGGGGCTTACCTACAGTTCCACATCAATGAAGCAATATGGAGCTCTGGAAGACTTTGTTTTTGATCCTGGGTCTTCCAGAAATTGATGATCTGACCTCCGAAGGATGGTCAGCATCTTCTAGCCTCAATCCCATGTCTCTATACTAAAAAGCTGACCTAAAGCATTCGTTTGTGTGTTTAGAGTTCTGAATGCTCAGGACACATTTGAAGACCATTAGAACTCAGGTAAAGAATGACAACTACTGAGTACCCATTAAGTACCACTGACACCGCACACCAGTGCATGCACACAGGCACACACTCATGCACACTAGTGCATGCACACAGGTACACACTCATGCACACACCCATGGATTCACACAGGTACACACTCATGCACACACCCGTGTATGCACACAAGAACACACTCATGCACACACCCATGGATTCACACAGGTACACACTCATGCACACACCCATGTATGCACACAGGTACACACTCATGCACACACCTGTGTATGCACACAGGTACACACTCATGCACATGCACAAGTAGAGAGAGAGGTAAACTGCAGAAGTGTGCTGCAATGATTACTGGCCTGAGGACAGAGTGAATAATATGGTAAGGCTGAGATCCACACATGATGTCTAAAGGGGACTTCTTAAATTCAGCATTGTGGACACCTCGACATAGGGACGAGACAGAGAACACTTTCTGGATCCCAAGGGCAGGTGATTTTTATGACTGACCACATGCCCATGGAATAACCATATTTTAGAAGAAAAGTGCCAAACTAACCCAAGAAATAGCAAAAGGAACCAAGAAGGTTTTGCAAGCGGCACCACTCCTGAACAGTGGTTCTCTGGCCCTCGAGTGCCACTGCTCACCTCTCAAGGGAAGCTGTGGCCTGGCAAGCATCTGACACAGCCAGGATGGTCCACAGCCACAGGCAGACCGGAATCCGGGGAGGAAGACCTATATGAGTGCATTTGATGCAGCCTAGCTTCCCAGCACCTCAGCACCCCATGAAAGAATTGACTGCACTTTGTCTGCCTGGTTGCCATGGCAATACAGCTCAGCACTTTCCTAAACGTCTACCTGCAGTGAAATATGTTACATAAAATAGTGTTGTTTTGCCCCAACTTGTGGGAGGTGGCCGAAATGGCTGCCGTACTTCAAGAGCAGGGACAGGACCATGTCTAAGGAGTAGGCAGGGTCAGGATCTGAGATGTGGGCTGCACATAAAACCCCGAGTACGCATCCAGATGGCCACCCAGACTTAGGGGAGCTGAACAAGAGCCAGGACCCAGGAAGCAGAGCCCAGAGGCAGAAACCTCAAATGTAACTCAAGTTCAGAGTTTTGTTGGGTATGGAAACACTTAAAGGGCCACTGTCCTCATAATGCATCTTGATTTCCCCTAAAGTTTTGAAAACAACGTTTGATTTCATGATAATGTTAAAACTATAAGATGGTTCAGGACCCCTTCCCTCAGTAATAGAATAGCACCACACCGACAACACCCCCCAGACACAGCCCCCACAGACGTACCCCTGGACCAACCCATTGTAGACAATCCCTATTGAATCCCTTCCTAGGTGATTCTGGGTTGTGTCCTGGTCACAATTAAAGCTAACCATCACAGTTACCATTTTACAATAGCCTTGTTCATTTTTCAAAACTAAGAAACCGACATTGGCACATTGCTATGCGCTAACTACAAATTGAATGTCCTGTTCTTGACGCTTGTCCGGAAGCTCCCTTCTGCCCCAAGCTTCCACGCAGGGCTCTTTCCACCCAGGGTGTTTGTTTTTATCGCCGTTGTTTCTGTTTTCTCACACTTACGTCTGCTTACATTTTATTTTTATGTCTCTCATCCTCCTCCGGACTGTCAGCACTGTTTACACTGTCCTTGCTTTTCATGATCATCCCAGTTTGAGACATAGTGGAAGACAGCTTTGAAAACATGCAGTTGGATGTGTGTTTGAACAATTCCTTTCATTCTGTTCATTTCACATTTCTTCTTTCAGCCCAAAGAAAGCAGAGAGAGTCAATGTCTGCTGAATTTGCCAGAGTGTCTTATTCCAGCTTTGCATCAGAAGAGGTAACTGTCTGCTAACAGACATCCAGAGCAGGGACTGACTGTGGATCTAGAAAAGAAAAGTAGAGCCTCAGTGGCCAAAGCCTTCAGGAACCTCCATCCGTTACTGAAGTGTGTGGTCTCACTGACGAAGACCCATGTGTCCTGAAATGCCGTCCTCTGGGAATGGCTGGCACCTTCCTGAAATCAGAGCAATTGAGATTACACATGAAGGACACAAGATTGGACTACAAGAGTGGGTCCATCAATACTCCCTCCTGGAGGAGGGAGTTCATTCGGTGGAAGAGGCTGGGCTCAGGAACGACTCCGAGGCAGTACATGAGGCCCTGCCACTCCGTGAGGATGTGTAAATGGTTACCAGCCACTGGGGAGAGAGACTCTTCTTAGAAGGTGCTCTTCTCCAAAAGTTGCTCATCTCCCTATAAACAACCTCGATTAAACTCATTGGTTCACCGAGACATTTGGATTCCTGGGTCTGTTGTGGTGCTTCTCTGGGGTTAAACGCATACTTTCCACATAAGAAAGGATTGGGGTAAGATATAGAAAGCTTTTCGTATATGTGGTCCTTGTTATTACTGTCAATTTTCTTCTTAAACAGTTTATTGAAAATAAATTAGAACATTAAGTAATATTTAAAACTAAGTGTACAGACTAGAAATAATACTAGAAATACCTTGATGTAGTTAGTTCCTTTAAAAAAATTAAATATGCTTATACAAGCTTAGAATTTGGACTTCTTTTTCACTTACTATGATCTTGAAATTGTTCAGTGTCATAGCAAACATTCTTATGTTTAGATGCGCTTAGATGTACCCAATTTAGTTGAAAGTGAAGATAAGTGAAGATTTGGGTTTGAACCAAAAAGACAATTAAGACATTAATACGATTAACTAAAAAACTTGGTGAGCATGTTTATGCCTCTAGGATAAATTCTCAGTGTAAAATTTTCTGCTATTTTAGGTTATGGTAACTAGGTGACTGCTCAGAATCTCAAAGATGTATGCTAGTGATCAGGTCTGACCCACTCCAGTGTTCACGGGGGGCTTTGGCTTCCCTTCTGGCTAATCACGGTCTTGGACACAGCTGGTTATACCTGCGGGGACAGGGGAATAGTGACATTCCTGGAATGCTTCAATTAAAAAAAAAAACTCATTAAAATTGACTGGCCAAATCAAACCATAGCCATGTCTAACCTCGATGTAGAAGAAAAGGGTAAACAGAGCTACAGTGTCAACAGGCCCTGGAGAGTGGTTTTGTCAGTTTATATTTCCTCCAGAGCTTGTGAAAGTGTTGAGGTCCACACAGCTTGGTAAGTGCCACACGTCACTAGGTTCTTTTACTTTGGACTTTTCTCAATTTTTGAGACAAGGTGCCATGCAGCCCAGGCTGGCCCTAAACTCTCTGTACAGATGAGGATTTTTTAAGGGGTTACAGACCTGCACCACCAGGCCCAGTTTTATTAGGTGCTGAGGACTGTACCCATGGTTTCATGCCTGCTGGTCAAGCATTCATCCGACTGAGCTGCATTCTCAGCCACTGTTAGGTTCTTGTGTTTGAAAACTGGAAAGGAGAAGAAAATGTTCTTTTTTTAAAATTACATTTACTCCAGTACTGACGAATAGGAACTCAGCTTAAATGTATATTTGCACTTACTGTATGCAAGCCCTTCTTAACTAACTTCACTAGCCTTAAATGTACTTACCTATATGATGGCTTTCTTAAAGGAACACCTACCCAGGATTAAATGATAGTCAAACATGCTAACGGGAGTTACAACAAGAGTTTTTGACTTGTTTTGTTTCGCGTTTTTAGCAAGTCGTCTACCTTTCCTGCGACTTGGTTTCTTTTTTATAATTTGTAGCTTTATTGAATTTTTATGTATTTCATATAATGGTTCTTAATCAAATTTAGACACACCCATCCACACTCCCCATAGCCCCCTACACCAGATTTCATGCATTCTGCCTTATATTTTGTCATAACCAGTCAAGCATTTGTGTCTAGATGTCCCTCGGTGCAAGTTCATCCACTGGAGTCTAGTCAGCCTGTCTAGAGTCGCTCCGTTAAAGAAGATCAGCTCTCCCTCACCCTGAAGCAACAAGTTGCCAATAGTTCCTCAGCTAAGGTTGGGACCTGCTGCCCATTTCCCCAGTTCCATGCTGTGTTTTTGTCTGATTGAGTCAGCATGGGTCTTGTGCGTACTGACACCTTTGCTGTAAGGTTCATAAGAGCAAGTTTCCAAAGACCTAAAGCCTCTGTTTCCTTATGTTCATGCCCCAACCCTGGCTCTTACAATCTTTCCACCTCTCTTCTTCAGTGGTCGCCGAGCCATGGGTGGGTGAAGTTACAAGTCCACAGGCTGAATTCTGGAGGAATACTCAGGGCATTGCAGTCTAGAAGATTCTGGTACCATTTGTAATAGTCACAATAAACTCTCTGTTAGAGGATTACAATATCCGTTCTGCAGGACTGTGGTGAGGATTCAATTAAATAAATTATGCTGGATATCTAATAGATACTTTAAAAGACCCTTAATGGGAACAAAATCATCAGTAAATATTTAGTGAGTGAATGTGAGCCTCATTATCACTTGAAAGCAATCACTAAGTATAAAAACAACATTTCAAGATAAAAGGTTTGCAATTTTACCTTTATGTTGTGGACTTTTTGTACTTGAAGGCTCCTAAGCAAAGCTTTCATAGCTATGTTTAAATCACATGTTTTTCAAGCCATTATATATCTGATGTATCTTTGAAACACACAAAAACTGTATCAGTTAGAAAAGTTCTGTCCATTAGCTGGGCTGCTCAGCAGAAAGGGGACTGTTGAATTCTTCACTCAATTTGCTCAGTGCCAAGGACACGGGGCTCATCAGGACTTCTGTTATTTTCCTGCTTCTTGCCATTTTAATATCTGTTCATTGTGTTTGCAGGTGTGAGACACGCAGAAGATGGAACCTGCTGGGTTTTCTTTGCATTCCAATCATTTCCTCACGTAGAAACCTCTATATCCCAATGATGTCCTGCATTTCAGTCTCTACGTTAAAGTGATGCGTACATAGCCTGTGGAATGCTCTTATAAGTGCAGTGTGTACAGTGATTGTTTTAGCTTTCACAAGGCATGGGACTGAAATTCACTGAGCTTAAGTAATTTACTCAAGACCACAGCTGGATGGTAGATCCGAGGATGAAGCTAAAATTCTGAACCTTCGAAAGCCCACTGCCATTAACCATTCTGTGCCACCCGAAGAAAAGGACATTTGGGGCAAAAGAATAGGCAGAATACTTCTGAAGAGTGTGCCAACGGGGCTAGAAGGAGACTGAAATGCAGACCTGGATTTATGATACCCAGCCTGAGTGCTTAACAACGCATGTTTCAAGATGTGAGCAAGATGACCACTACATTTACACTCTGAATTACTTGAAAAAAAAAACCTTTGAAGAAAAGAATCCAATAATAAATAACAAATGTCTGCTCTTTTTAAATGCTGGCATTTTACAATATTTCATAGGTTCATATGAATAAAAATCCATTGGGCTGGGGCCTGTTGCCCATTTCCCAGCTCTAGGCTGGGTTTTTGTCTGATGACGTCAGCATGGGTCTTGTAATGCCGTCACCATTGCTGCAAGGTCATACGAGGGAGTTCCCAGAGACCTGGAAGACCATTTCCTTCTGTTCATGCACCAGCCCTGGCTCTTACAATCTTTCCATCCTCCTCTTCAGCAATGGTCACTAAGCCTAAATTTATATATATATATATTCCTATTAAAACAAAAAAAGTCCATTGGGACTTTATCATGGAATTAGCTGTTCAAACTCACCCTAATTTCAGATTCACTCTAAGGTCCTAGAGAGTCATGATCCTAAAAAGGATTATTTTAGGCAGAACAAGGACCTGGAACCTGTTCGCTTCACCTTCTTCCATGTTAGAGTGCACATGAATGACTTGCAGCTTCTGTAAACTTAAATAAGCTTTCCTCACTGAGAATGGCATAAATGTTCTTCTCCATGAGGAAGTCGTGGATATGTATGTATAGACTAAGAACAGACTGAATTGACCACTGTGTGTTCAGAGACACACTTCAAAATCCTAAAGCCAAAGTCAGTTTCTTAATATTTAATTGACTTTCTTTTGGATCTGAGGCACAAGTCAAATCTTACAGCTAACAGGGAAAGATGTTTAGCAATTAACCTCCCTCAGAGGGGTCACCAGGAAGTTACTTTGTTGTGAGATGTTCTAATGTCTGGGTGAAGCTGACACTTCAAGAGCTGCTGAGCGTTACATTACTACACTATTTAATATAATACTGAGGGATGCCAAGCCTTGGCTACCCTTCTGTTTCTAAGGAAAATGTAGACCCAAGCCACATTTTCCCTGTGAACTAACTAGTCAGAACAGTGGCCAGCTAGTCAGTCAAACGTGCTACCCAGGCACCTCGGCTGTCTCCATGGACTTCACTCTGGCTTAGGGTAGTTGGAGATGTGGGGAGTGGAAGTATACCTCAAATTAGATCAGGTTTTCAACAACAGATGATATTTAATTGCTTCTTTTAAAACTCCTACTTCCAAGTTCAGCCTCTTTCGGAGGTACTGTGGGCGTGAGCTTCAATATAACATTTGACAAGAGGCTTGGTGTCTTAGTTTTGTCAACCTGACGCAGCCTAGAGTCTTCTGAGAGGAAAGCCTCTTTTGAGGAACTTCCTAGATCAGCTTGGCTTGTGGGCATGTCTGTGAGGGGTTGTCTTAACTGTTAATCCGTGCAGTAGGGCCCAGCCCACTGTATTATTACCATCCCTAGGCAGGTGTCCTGGGCTTCGGCTAACTAAGCATGACACAGAAAATGAGCCGCCAAACACAATTCTTCATGGTTTTTCGGTACATCCTTGGCTACAAGTGAGGTTCCTGGTTAGAGGTGACCAGAGAACGGAGCCATCCTGTCTTCAAGCTCCTGCTTGAGCTCCTGCCCTGACGTCCCTCAGCGACAGACTGTGACCTGAAAGGGAAGCCAAATAAATCCGTTCCTCCTAAGTTGCTTTTGGTCAGAGTGTTTCATCTCAGTAACAGAGAGGAAACTACAGGAGATGGGGTGGACCCAGCTGAGCCCTTAACCCTGTGGTGACTCCCACATTAGTTTCCTAGCGTTATCATTAAAGTTTTCACAAGATAGATGACTTAAAATCCAGAAACTTATCGTATTTCAGTTCTGGAGCCTAGAAAACTGAATGCAAGGAGCTCTTCAGCCCATATGCTCTTGAAAGACTCCTGGGAATGACCCACCCAACGTGTGGTCTTGGCGTGGATCCACAGTGCTTTGCTGTCTGGCTGTGCTGCAGATTTCAGACCCTCTGTACCCTGCACTCTGCATCTATCTATCAATATTACCAAAGCAACTGCTGAAGGGCAGTGTTCGCTTACAGCTGGCGCCTGGCCTCTGGGTAGGCAGCTCCACCGATCCTTTATGTTCGTTAGGAAGCTTTGCGGGGCCACTGCAGTCATGGGAAAGTGACCTCTGTAGGTTGTTATGGTTTGTGGTCTTAGCCTCTCCAAATAATGTAACAAAGAAAGAAGTAGGAATTGAAACTTGTCTTTATGTTACAAACATGTTGCCTAACACGGACTCACACAGAACTTTACTGTCAGAAAGGTTACATGAGGAAATACAATTTTAATGACAAAGGATTGTTTTGACTCACAGTTTCATTTGATCCACCGTCTTTGGCCTGAGGGGAGGTGTCATGGTGGGGAGCAGGTGGCAAAGCAAAATCACTCACTCCGTGGTCAAGTGAAAGACAGAAAAGGGCAGGGTCAGCTCCTTGTCCTCCTTAAAGACACTGTCCTCCAGCAAAACTACTAAGTTCTGAGAACTTCTACCCCTCCTAAAAGCCCTGGGGCCTGAAGACCAAACTTTGAACACACTGAAGATGGTTTCAGATCCAAACTCCAACACTTAAAGATGGATGAATGTGACACATTGCTTTCCATCGTCTGTTTAACACGGGGTAAGTCGCTGGGTCAGAAAAAAAGTACAAAAACGTTGTTCCATTTAAACTTCTGTTAAACCAAATAAATTCCCTTTAATTGATTCTCAGTATTTCATTAAGGGTTCTGATATATTAAATATCCAATCTGGACAGAGATGATTATATTTTTTAATTGATCTGTAAAATATTCCCAAGATAATTTCAAGTCGACAATGTGAGTGAGAGATTTGTGTTGGTAAATTTCAACACCAAAACTGCCTGCACATTTCAGAGAAGGTTCCCTGCAGCACAAACTTTCTGTCAGTCTTGATACACTCTTATACAAGTTTTATAATCATGGGAGTGTTAATATTTCAGGTCTTGGTTATTTTTAGAGAAAGGAGAGGCACAAAATTTAATGTAATGACATTAGATTCTGGTTTTCATTCTGCAGAACACATCTATCTTTAGGAAATATAATTATTCTCCTTGATATTAGTTTTTTGCTTAGCAAAAAAGAATGGCCCTCTAGCCAAGTCCTGTTCTTTTGACTTGGATGAGAACAGCTGGAGGGCTCTAATGGCCTTCTGATTTTTAGTCACTTGAGTCAAAAAGGAAAGAATGACCTTTTAATAGGTCAAATCACATTAGAATAAGTTCTAAGTAACTGTACACACTCTTCCCTCTGTTTAGAAATGTGATGGAGCCAGACTTAATGACTATCATCCTTTACAGAGGAGGCTGAGGTAAGAAAATCATGATGAAAGAGAGAAAGAAAGGGGAGGGGGAAGGAGGAAGGAGGAGGGAGGGAGGAGGGAGGAGGGAGGGGGAAGGAGGAAAGAGGAGGGAGGGGGGAGGGGAAGAAGGAAGGAGGAAGGAGGGGGGAGGGGGGAGGGGGAAGAGGGGGAACAGTTTTTTTTTTAGTATAATAAA
>NW_008353556.1:175038-191697 GCF_000622305.1 Nannospalax galili
GAAGGAGGAAGGAGGAGGGAGGGGGAAGGAGGAAGGAGGAGGACAGTTTTTATTTTAGTATAATAAATTTTAAAATGCACTCTTAATTTCTAAACTTGAAAATTCTAATTATTAAAATGTACTCTTGACATGTATGTTTGGAGAAATGGCAAGCTTTATCTTTCCAAATTTTAATACTTTTCTCTCTCTCTTTTTTGATCCATCAAATTTTTATTGAAAGTCTAGCATATGTCAGGTACAGTTCCAAGTTCTGAGGATATATAATGAACAAAACACATAGCTCAATAAAATTAATGCCCTTCAAAATTCTGATTTAATTAGTCAGGTTTACACCTTGGTCTACAGTATTTCAAAATTTCTTTGAGTGATTAGAGGTACATTAACCAAACAAGGCATTTAAAAATACTTTTGTCTTTTAAATATTATGATTACCACAGTAGCTAGTATAATCATGGTTGGCAAATTACTTGTGCATGTGAATTTTAAGCAAAGTTTCTAATGTTGCATTAATAGAAGCACTGAGAACGTATTGAACACACCTGTCCTCAGCGCGCCTTCCGTTCCCAGTCTGCAGGCAACCTTTGAGTTTTCTCAAACACCTTTACTTCAGATATTAATTAAATATTCCATCCTCCAAATAATGTGGAAGGTGTAATTCATTTATATATTGGCTTATACATTTCTAATCTGTGCATTCCGTGGGCTGTACCTTTTGTTTCTTTCGAGTCTGGTGGTTGTTGTGAAGGTCAACTTGACTGCTTTGGTTTTGTTTTGCCTAGTTCATCTTTCTTGGCTAAATATTACCTTTTCGAGCTTTTAGTGCTTTCTTTGTTTGTTTTGATTTTATAGCCACAGCTGAACTAGAAGTTACCATGTAGACCAGGCTGACCTCGATCTCTTAGAAAAATCTGCCTGCCTATGCCTCCAGAGTGCTGGGATTAAAGGTGTGCACCACGCCAGGGTCTTAGTTTTTAACTGTACCTCTTTGAGGTAGAATACTCAACAGCTGTGTTTTGAATCTCTCCTTGAATGTGGATGCCAGATTTTCAATGTCTTCCTTTTTTCAGAGTATCATACAAACTAGGAGAGGGGTGGGTATTCATTTGGGGATATAGCCATAATCTGTCCACTGAGAAATACTGGAAATAAAGGCCGTGGTTATCAACACATTACCGCTGAGATGCCTTTGTGACAGCCATGTGAAGAAATGAAGTCAGTACTCATGTACGGTTCAGCACTCGTGAGGCTGCATAGTAAGAACCAGGGGTATATAACAAGGCCATGTCTCAGAACAACCAGCCAGCCAATAAAGAAACCAAAAACATAGTCACATCTAAGCATGCAACTTGGAGGTTCTGAACAAATTGACGAATACGATGTTGGGCTCGCAGTAAAAAGCATGGCTTTGAATCACTGCTGGTCAACTTCTAAAAAGCTATAGATTTTATTTCTTACATAAGATATTCTTTGAGAATGAATCCCTCCTGGAAATACTATTCCCGTCAAGATGAGGACTCTCTGAAAATGAGCACTCACAGCGGGTGAACCATGGAGGAAAACACGCTAGGGGAGAAATACTTTAGAAGCAGAAGGTGGGAGCACCGTGCCACTGTGTGCCCAAGGGGCACAGGACAGCCTGGAACCAGGTCACCCAGAACCACACATGGTACGGGGTAAAGGTGATGTTCGTGTGATGAATAACACCACTGTTGTGTGGATACCTTTTGTTTTTAAATTTGTAGGTGTTCTATAAAGTTCCAGGAACATGTTTTGTTTTGTTTTTATCTTTTTTGAGACAGGGTCTCCCTTGTAGCCCCAGCTGGCCTGGAACTCCCTATGTAGATCAGGCTGGCCCTGAACTCACAGAGATCTGCCTGCCTCTGCCTTCCAAGTGCTGAGACTAGAGGTGTGGTCCACCACGCCCTGCAATTGAGTGCCTTGGCTCACCGGCATCTTGGAAGTCTCCTCTGCCAAAGTTCACTCTAGGAATGTGTGTATTTTAAGCTGTCCCTTGCCACTTGCCAAAGACTCCCTCTTCACTTCCCGTACAAACTCATAACACAAAGTACACGCACTGAAAACTGATTCATTATAAATTTGACCACTGAACGAAATCATCAGCCTGGCCTGATTTGAGCAATTGGGCTTAATTTTTCTCTAAGTGGAGGAGAGCATCTGGGAATACGCCTCGTCTCTCACAGACACATAAGCACTTTATAACAGAATTGTGAAATAGAAAGGAAAAAGGAGACTCTCCCGTTGGAAGCCCAGTCCCTGGGCTCTGCTGCTTGTCATAAATGTTTGGTGCACTCTAGTGGTGGAAGGAGATGGGCTGCAAGGCCCTGGGCACCGGGACCTCAGTGTAGCTGCTGTCCAGAAACTGCCACAAACTGTGAATTGCAAACCAGACAGAGAGATTTCTGAGCACGGAGTTGGCCAGGTCCCCTTGCAAACACGTGGTGGAGAGTGGCTAACGGGCAGAACAGAGCCCCTCAGTGTAAACAGAGGCACAGCCCGTGTTGCTAAAAACATGCCTTTGGGGATCCTTTTATTTCCCATCGTGACTTTAAGAAATTTCCAGAAGACTCTCTCAGGTTCTGGAAGATGTGCGTACGGAAAACACACAAATAAAATATTCATAAATGCAATCACGTGCTTGCACAGATTTTGCATGCTCACGTTCCGTGGTTTCACATTTCTGCCTGCCATTCTGCACACTCCGGCTTTTCCCGTGTTAGTCTGGCTCCCCCTTCGCGTCTCCTGATCATTCTTCCTTTTGTGCTCCCAAAGTTTCCTTTGGGCACGCGTTCTGCTGTTTCCCAGTGACTGATCACCTTCTTTCCTGACGTTTGTATCTCAGTGAACTGTACATTTCTTAAGACCCAGATGCGCCCTCATCACCATCATACCCGCAGCACTTAGCCCAGCACCTGATACACGGTGGACAACTGGAACATCAGGGGAGTCGGCCAAGTCGTGGGCAGCCTGACCTGTGGTTTCAGAGCATCTTCATACGAACAGGTTATACTCAAAGGCCTAGGTCCCTGGGAGGTCCAACCCCAAAATGGATAGAGGATGTCTAGACATCTACAGAGCTGCTGTCTTCTCCCTGGGAACCAAGTCCTTCCTTCCTTCCCTCCTCTTACTAAAGTGGGAAGCAAATTGTTCTCACATGACCTCTTCTAAGGAGGAAGATTAAATCCATAGGGACAGCTCAATGTCTAGATAGCTTTGCAAATCACCACGTTTGTGTGTGCATGTGAATTAAAGGGGAAAGGGAGAACTTTCGCCTTCACATGTCCAGTGGAAACACTCCAGGTGTGGGGATGTGGAGAATGGAGGTGTGCACTCTGCCACAAGGTCACAGTGTGCACTAAGCAAGTAATAGAACACCTGTTGTCCCGGTTACCGCGTCTGTGAAACAGAATCATCATGAAAGGCAGGAGAGTGATCTAGGGGTCAGTTTCTTACTTGAAAACATCTGGATTGTGGAAGTATTGAGATGGGGTAGAAAACGTCATCACTTGTTTAATAAATACTTTATTGAGTCCCAAAATGTGCAGGCATTCTTCCAGGATCTGGGACACAGGAGTGATTATTAGAAGCTCCGTCACCTTGAAGACCTTTATATCTGGTGAGCGGGAATGACAGAATCTGGTGACTATGAATCAATGAACGCACCAAACTCTGGGCTGGTAAGAAGAGATAAACAACCTAGACAGTGGCAAATCCTGTAATTTTATGCACAGTGGCCAGGTAAAACAGTCTACAGATGTGACACTTAAACCAGGACCTGCGTGGATGAAAGGGCTGAGCAGGTGTGCTGGGAAGGACCATTCTCAGAAAGGAAAGAGCAGCAAAGTCCACAGGTTGGAAGGCCTCCAGGATGTCAAGAACCGCACTGCGGTGAGGTGGGTGGGCCAGAGGAAGGGTGTAAGACAGTGTCAAGAACGACCTGTATGGAGGTGGGAGGCCAGAGGAAGGGTGTAAGTGCGGTAATGACTTTCACAATGTGGACTTGCTCAGGACAAATGACCTTCACCTAGCCTTTCAGCATGATGTCAACAGCTCACTGAGCCCAGTGCTCCTCCTGACACCTGGGCATATACCTCAATCCCTCATGAGGCCTCCCTTGTCCTCTACCCAAAGCCTTGCATGAATGTGTCTTCCATATCGAAGCACTTCACACAGCACTTTTCTCACTGTAAACAATGAACTAATTGTTCCATTTGTACTGGGAGCGATGAATAGGATCCAATGGTTGGACTCTGTGATTGGTGGGTGCTGTTCTCAGCTGCGCTCAGAAGGGGCAGAACTCTGAGAAGACAGTTCAGCTTTTACTTCCTCATTCCCTGCTTCAACAAAACAAAGAATGGGTCCCTGTGTCAGAGAGAAGTTCCAAGAGAAACGGGAAGGAGCAGGTTCTCAGCAGCTCAGGTCTACTCTTGGCCTGAAAGTGGATGTTCAGAGGTAGGCTGGGCTATCTTTTTAAGCTTCACTGTGATGTGACACAAGGTCATATTTGTAAGAGCACAGCACAAGGAGCTAAGCCAGGGTTTAGATCATAAAATGCCTTGTAGGCAGTGAGAGGGTGCTTTAAAATGACGTTTTAGTAAAGCTTTGGACGTACAGAAAGTTGTCAAGGATGACACAGATGCCACTCAGGGCCCTAACACCGTTTCCCAGTCAGCAGTGTCTTCGTTTATGCAGTGTTATTATTGTGAGCATTGTTGGAAAATGTTAGATGGAGATTGATCAGGGAAACATGAAATGTGAGCCCAACCTTAGGAGCAGATTTTTCTCTATTAACAAAGAAGGTGGGGACAGTTTCTCCGTGGATTTGAAACCGCGCCTCAGTCACGGTGCTGGGCTGCTTGTGAGGGTTGAGAGATTGGGAAAGGGGAAGGTGGGCAGGGATAGTGCTCGTGACACAGTGGGAGGTTTGAGACAACAGGGCTGACACAGGTTTTCCCAGATAACACAGTCTCCAGGTTGGGGGTTTTACACAGTTCCCAGGTTGGATATTACCTGGGATCTGAGGTTTACCTGAGATTTACCCAACCATGTAGGGGGCCCTTTGGAAGTTAGCTCAGGGCCCTGTCAAGTCCAGACATTTATGCCTCAGTCGTAATTCATGAGTCCTTATTTAAGTCTGTGCTTTATTCTGATTTCTCCGATGTTTAACTACAATCACTTTTCTGTCCAAGAATCTTTTTCAAGAAGTGGCATCACATTTAATTGTCTTATTTCCTGGACTTCACTTGACTGTGATAGTGTCTTAGACCTTAGACTTTCGCTGGTTTTGATGAGTCTAAGTATTTTGAGAAGCAATGCTCAGATATTTATAGGATGCTCCTCAATTTGGGTTTGTTTTGTTTAGATTGGAGTCACAGTTCTCAGGAAAAAGCCTTTCTCACTGTATCATGCTAGAGATTCAGGGTCTTTGGCATGACTTACCACCTGCATGGAGCCGTGTCATTCCGTACCCATCCATGCAGCTCCCCATGCCACCCAGGTGGAGCCGTGTCAGTCCGTACCCATCCATGCAGCTCCCCATGCCACCCAGGTGGAGCCGTGTCAGTCCGTGTCCATCCATGCACCCTCTCACATGTCACCCAGATGGAGCTGTGTCAGTCCGTGTCCATCCATGCACCCTCTCACATGTCACCCAGGTGGAGCCGTGTCAGTCCGTGTCCATCCATGCACCCTCTCACATGTCACCCAGATGGAGCCATGTCAGTCCGTGTCCATCCATGCACCCTCTCACATGTCACCCAGGTGGAGCCGTGTCAGCCCGTGTCCATCCATGCACCCTCTCACATGTCACCCAGGTGGAGCCGTGTCAGCCCGTGTCCATCCACACAGCTCCCCATCTCCAGGATGGAGCCGCGTTGGTCAGTGCTTGTCTGCTCATCCCTTTTCTCTTCAGTTCAGTTCTATGTGGTTACGTCTGTTTTCATACATGCACTAATGGCTGCGTAGTGTGTTCTTCGGGACGAGTGCGGGTCTCCACCAGTCACTTTGATGTGCACCTTACTCCAGGTCTGGCCACTAAGATGCTGTCACCTGGTTCTGTGTCCACGGTACCATCACCATCATCCACTCTCTTGAGTCATAGAGAGGCGCTCTGCTTGACAGCAAGTATTCGTTACAGTGGTGATGGGCTTCGTGTCGCGCTGTCACAGATGCACACAGTGTGCTTTGACCATATTCACCCCCATTGGCTGCCCTCGTCCCTTTCCCCTTCTGGCCTCGTTCTTCCCAACAACCCCCTTCTATGTTTGGAAATCCTGCTTCCGCATAGGTTAGAGAACATGAACATTTGCCTCTCTGGGTCTGGCTCATGTGGTTTAACATGATGATTGTGGGTTTTCCCAGTTCCTGAGATGACTTTATTTTGTTCCTCATTATGTTTGCATGAAACTCGTGTTGTGTGTGTGTGCGTGCATGTATATGTGTGTTTCTGTGCATGTTTGTGTGTATATGTGTATATTTGTGTGTCTGTCCATGTATGTATGTGTACATGTGCATATGTATATTTATTTATGTATGTATGCATATGTATGTCTGCATGTATGTGTATGTATGTCTGTATGTATATATGTGTGTGTATCTGAGTATGTGTATATATGTGTGTTATGTATACGTGTATACATGTGTTTCTGCATGTGTGTTTTTGTATGTGTGTATGTGTATGTATGTGTGTGCCTGTGTGTATGAGTGTGTTGTGTGATTCGTATATAGATACTAGTTCCCTTTCTTCTATCCACTATGGTCAGGACATGGAGCCGCAGGGTTTCCTAACACTTGTTCAAGCATGGTGGAATCTACTAACGTGTTCTCTATTTTATAAGGACTCCTGCTTCTGTGAAGACAGTAAACCCTAGGATGGTGCGAGGAGCTGGGCACTCAGGAGAAGGTCTTCCTGCGGTGAGGAGGTGAGGAGGAAGGTGGCTGTGCCCCGGACAGAGTTCGCACAGTAGAGATGGCAGAAGAAGTTTGCGATATGGTCCGTGAGTTGAGCTGGGTAGATCTCCTGATCACATGGATGTGGGGATAAATGACAAAAAAACCAAAGGTGGCTCCAAGGATTTGTCCTTGCAAATCGCACAACCAGTGGCCAGATTTTCGTTTCAGCCGAACACTGGGGAAGGAGCAGTTTGGTGGCTTTAAATAATGTATGGAATAATTACAGCACAGTCCCATCAGGAAAACGCTACTGAAAAGAGCAGTTGCCTGGCTTGTTTTGACTGAGGGGGAATCTGCAGCATGATGTCAACACGGGCTCGCTGGCCAAGAGAGGCAGATGGGCCCTCCTCCTCGGGCTGAGGGATTTGGGGAAGGCTTTTGTTGATTTTTCTGAGAGTTCTTGGTTTCATAGCTTATAAATATTTCTCCGAGATGGTGAATTTACTCCTGTTTTGTCTGTGTACACTCAGAGCTCAGGGTCCTGGTGGAGCTCAGGTTCAGGAAGCAGGGTGCTGGCTCTGAAAACAGATGGGGGCAGTCCTAGGCGGCCCTAGACAGTCCTAGGGAGTCCTGGGTGACCCTAGGTAGCCCTAGGCAGCCCTAGGCTGCACTAGGCAGTCCTAGGCGGTCCTAGGAGGTCCTAGGAGGCCCTAGATGGTCCTAGGGAGTCCTAGGTGGTCCTAGGCAGCCCTAGGCAGTCCTATGGAGGTGCCATCCTCCCTCTGCCAGGAACGTTGAAAGTGAGCCAGGTTTGGGTGTAGAAAGAGATGAGAGGAGAAGGAAAGAGAGAGCGAGAACAGGAATTGGGGTTAGGCCACAAACCCTCAAACCAGTGATGTATGCCCTCCACCTCCTCAGAGTTCCACAACCTTCCCAAACAGCACCAGTAGATGGGGACAGAGCAGTCAAACATATGGCCTGTGCAGACATTTCACAGTGAAACCACACCACCACCAAAAGAGCCTGTGAGGCTTTCTTTCAGCCCCTGATCTTTACCAGGAGCCTGCTCATCCCACACACCACACATGGGTAAGGGAGAGGAAGGAGGTTTTCAAACTCTCTGGGTCTGAAATGGTGTCAGAAGAATGCACACTGCTCAGCCCTCGTGGGTCATAAAGATCTTTTTCACATAGCTTTGAGCTCAGCTTCAGAGTTACAGAAAAGTTGCAAAGATTGCACAAATAGACTCCTGTGCCCTGCGCCTGGGTTCTACCACGCACCCTGCTATTCTGTAGCGGCTACTGTTCCGTCAGGAGCCGGGAGCGTCTATAACTGAACTTGAACATGCTGCTTTCTTTGTCTGGAAAACTTTCTTTTCTGCCTCCTAGGCCACAGCTTTCCCGCTGTTTGTTTGTTTAGTATGTGTTCATTGTACAAAATAATGACTTTATGGTATTTTTATAGATAGATGTAATATACTTTGATTGTATTCCCACCTCTTTACCTCTCTTGACCCCTTCTCTTTTCTTAATGCTAACCTTAAAGCTGCCATCCGGGTGTGCCCACTTCCCTCAAATTTCTTTCCTCATCCCCAGCTAACTGGCTGGTTCATATACCAATGAGTGATGTCATCTAAATTTCATTCTCTTATCTCTCTAGAAGCTAGTACACATATACCATTATTAACCACACAACTCAAAATATGTTTAATAACTTTTGACCTAATTCGACTTCATCTTATGGAATAGTACTCATGAAATCAACATTAAAAGTACTTTTATTGGTTAACACACGGAAATAAACATTTAATATTAACATAAAGTGGTATTTATTGCTTAAAAGGCTGTTACAAATCATTTGCCATGTTAGCAGTGGGATGCCTGCCATCGAGGATGCCTTAGTCTTAGCTCTCACTGCCCCTCTGTTCCCTTGGCTCTGCAATGGTGTGCCCCACTGCATAAATATCTACCTTAGATGTGGTTGCAAGGTTAGCCTTGGCTCCTGCAATGTTGACAGAAAAGTAAGTGGAGGACTGGCGAACAAGACCAGGGTGCTCCAAGACAGATACTGAGACACAAAGCTAAGGGGGCACTCGTTCTCACAGCTGGGTCTCTGACCCCTGAGGCTGAGGGCCAGTGCTCACATTCAGAGCTCAGAGTCCTCGGTAAAGCAGAAAGCTCACTCTGGAAACAAATCAGCAAAGTGCAAAGGGCTGTTGACTCTCTCTTTGCATTTCGTCTAAGGCTGTGAAACAACTATGCCAACTGCTCACCAGGGAAATATGAGGCATGTGAGCACAGCTGCCCTCCAAAGGTCCTCAGTTACGCACATGAGAAAGCCGGCCAAGATCAGCTAGCCCTCAGTCACTATCCGCAGATCACCAATGCGGGAAATAGAAACAATGTCCAAGTATTTTCACCAGTGTGGGAAATACCTAACCAGGGAAATTTTTAGTCAATTATATTTTATATATTTAAAATTTTGTTATGTGAATGGATCAATAGAAAAGATATTTTGAATTAACGCTGGAAGCTAGCCAGCTACTCAGGTGTTACTAAAATACATGATAAGGGGCTAGAAGATGGCTCAGTAGTTAAAAGCACATACTCTTGCAGAGGACTGGAGTTTGGTTTCTATCACCCACATAGGGGCAGCTCACAATTACCTGAACTCTAGCTCCCTCTTCTTTCTCCATGGGTACCCGCACTTATGGGCACATACTCCCACACAGACTTACACACAGAGTTAAAAATAAAACTTAAAAAAAATCATGTTAAGAAGGAACCCAAGAGAGAAGATTAGTAGAATAAAAGTGTTATTAAGAGAGAAATATGTAAAAAAGAGGATAAAGGGGAGGGGGGAAGGACTATATAAATAACTATGGAATAAAGAGGGAAAATTCTCCAGATACACAGTGGAAAAAAAAAAAGCCTTAAGCACAGAAGGAATCCTGCAGGGATGGAAGAAAGCCCTTCCAGAAGCAATATGGTCATCAAATGAAAATCCCAGTGGCAGAGGTGGGTTTCCCCCTATGAGCTGCTGGCCTGAGGGACACTAGCCATCCCCGAAACAATAAAAGCCATTTTCAATAATGTTGGCTGTACACCAGAAGTGGATGAGGAAACACGATTGCTGAAGACACTGTATGATGTGAGCACAGGAGAGGGGGAATCAAGCTTGGACTAAGCTGGAAACTCCTTGCCACTGGTTGGGTGGCTTTCACAGTGCCAGAAGGCAACATGCAGATGACTGGGGGAGAATAGTCCCCTATAATTCTCCTCAACGACAGACCCTGCGTGTTGCACTACCAACATCCCAAACAAGATGTTCCTGCTGGTGCAATAGTGGAGCGTCTGGTGTATGTACAACCAGCAAATTTTCTACTGGATGTAATTCCCGCTCCTAGGGCTGGAACACACATCTGGTACTGTAGACCTGGCCAACCCCTGTGGCAGGGAGGATGTAGGCCCAGAGGGAAGTCAGTGCAATTGCTTTGTTAGGTGGAAATGATGCACCTGCTAAAGTACTAACCAAGCATTTGTGTTCACACCATAGGTTAAGTTATTACAGCAGCCACTGTTAGGATGTTCTTGCTTCTCACTGTGCGTGCTTTTATAGTAGACAGAATCCCACTGAAACTGGCCAACAGCCCATGGAAAACAGGTGATGCAGAGACCCAAAGTTCAGTGCCTTGTCACAATGGGAGGAAGATCATCCCACACCTACCACCCCCTCCAAGGCTCAGGGACTTTTTCAGAAGAGGTTGGTGGAAAGAATGTAAGAGCTGGAGGAGGGGATGGAGTGTTACCTGGAAGTGTCCTCTGGCCACTGTGTTGGCAAGTTATAGTCATACCTCCTTCCCACACTCATCAAGTTGAGGGGAGTCAATTACCCCTCCCACCAAATCAGTCGACCTTAGCTGCAGGTGGGGGAGAGGCAAAGAATATATAAGCCGAGAACACCAAGAGGCACCTCTCTTGCCATTTTGTGTGGCTGTCAGGAGGTCACATGATCCTCATTTGAGTGTGGACTTTACAGCCCAGCCATAAATGTGGGGTGTCCACTCTTCTGTAAACAAACCCCTACCCTATGCTCTGTTAAAAATATAATAAATAAAATATATTTTTTAATCATCTTAAGCCAGGCATGGTGGCACACACCCTTAGTCCCAGCACATGGGAGGCAAAGGCAGGCAGATCATTGTGAGATAGAGGCCAGCCTGGTCTACATAGCAAGTTACAGGCAAGCTGGGGCTATAGGGAGACCATGTCTCAAAAAGACCATGTATATAAAATAACCAGTGTTATGTTATGCAAGTGATTGTCACAAGAATTCCAAAAAAACCCCACATCAGGCCACTGGCTCTCCCTCCTCTCCTCATATTAACCCAACCCCCACTACTTGCATCGTATCTCCTCAGAGGCCTTTTCTGTGAGGATCTGTTTAAATCTTCACTGCACAGTTGTCATCTCATTGTACATTTTTTTATCCTGGAATAACTAGGTTTTCATAACACAGATTTATTCACGTTTTCGCTGTTGATGCCAGGACTGCCGATAACACAGTAATTTTTACACAGAGAATTGACTAACTCCTATACGTGTAATTAGATCAGTTAACACGGGCAACAAACTTAGGTGGTGAATCTCATTTCGCTTTGCAAAAGTGAAAACTAAGGCTCGGGGAAGCAGTTAATTTTATATGGAAATGCAGGAAGCAGAGGTTAGCCTGGATCTGTTTCCTCCTCTGCCCAGCAGCTGCACCTCATACCGTTTAGCATCCACAGGCCCCGCTTCCCTGCAGTTTTATTCTCATATGTCTTTTCTTATAGTGAGTAAAATATAGTTTCCAACTTCACCATCACCTAGTGGTACCTTATAAGTGTTGTTATTAATTGATATTGTTGCTATTCTTACTAAGTGAAGAACAGAACCCAGGGGAGGAGATTACACTCTTTGTAGATGGCAAAGTAGCTTTTATAGAAAAGACAAGCATGCATACCTGTTGCTGTTTTGGGACATATTTCAAATTACCAACTGCAAAGCAAAATGATTTTCCAGATAAACTATATATACAATGCTTTGTAGTCTTGAACAAACTGTCAAATTATCATCATCATTATCATTGGATGTTGGGGATCAAGCCCAGAGTCTTTTGTACTAGACAAACAGGGTAGCCCTAGGCTATATTCTCAGCCCACAGATTATTTTTAAAATGTGTTAAGTCCATTTATTCTGTGACCAGTCATGAATGTACAAACTTTTTGACAAGTTTGTAGAACTACCATTTAGGGGCTGGAGAGATGGCTCACTGGTTAAGAGCATTGGCTGCTTTTCAGAGGACCTGGGTTTGATTCCCAGCACCCATATGTCAGCTAACAGCCATCTGTAACCGTAGTTCCAGGGGATCTAATGCCTTCTGACCTCCGAGGGCATAGCATGACAGAGGTGCACTTACATACATGCAGGCAATATACTCATACAAATAAAATAAAAATAATAAATAAAATATGTTAAAAGTCCACCATTTGTTGTAAAGAACGTTGCTCTTTTCCTCATTTCATGTCTTGGCAGTTGGTGACCATTGTTCACGATTCCTGTTTAATATTTCACTTGCTGTTTAATATTTCCACTTCCTGTTTAATATTCCACTTCCTGTTTAATGTTTCTACTTCCTGTTTAATATTTCCACTTCCTGTTTAATATTTCCACTTCCTGTTTAATATTTCCACTTCTTCGGATGTTTTATTTGTTCTTTTCACCCATCTGTTGTAACTTCATTTTTCCTTTACTTAATTTTACTTTTTTATTTAAAGTTAATCTGCTTTGGATTTATGCAATAATTTCATAACCTATTGTTTATGATTTTAAGTGAGCTAAACTTAAAAGTTTATAATATAAATCGTACAGAAGCCGGAGCTGATGATTGTTATTTTTAGGAGCCTGTCTTTTTGCTTAGATGTTACGTGACCTTGGTACACGTCACTGAACCATCTTGTGTCCCATTTCTGTCTCATTGGACCACTCGTTATGAAATTCTCTGTCATTCGTAAGTACAATGACACACTAGCATTTAACCATTTTCCATACATTCTTTCTAAACAAAATAAGGTCACTTTAGAATCCATATAGTATTTTTAAAATGTTTTTGCCATAAAGAATTTGTGCATGTCTGAACAGATAGACATGCTTCCCAGATCTAGCTATTACCCAGTGTCCACATGTTTAAAACATCATACCGCCCTCATGAATATGTATATTTTATGCTTTTATGTATCAGTTAAGATAAATTTAATTTTCAAAATAGTTATTCATCTACTGGATCAGCTAAATTAATTACAAATTTTATGCTTAAATATTATTGCTATAGAAAACTACTTCTACTTCATGAGCTAATATTCACACATTTTAAAAACTGTGATTTTTTTTTTAATTTTACCTCCAGCTGGCTCATCCCCGAATTTCTTTGTAGCAGTTCTAGGACAGCTTCAGAGGTGTCCTGACAGCAATTAACTGCCTCATGACTTAAAATAACACCAACCCTTCCCTAAAACCTTGGATTTGAATGCTAATTAAGCAATTAGAAACAGAGGGGACAATGGCCAGCTGATGCCTCCTGGTTAAGGATGCAGACCAAAATGATGGCTCCTATTAGTACTGCATTCAAATAATGTTTCAAGAAACACTCAAGGAGAGTATGAAAAAAAAAAACAAAACAGCTCCCGCCCCCAACAACCTAAGAGACAAACCTTTCTCTGGGAGACGTTAATTCTTAAAGAAGCACTAGCAGAAATTATGGATAGACCATGAACTTCAGCTATCCATGCCAACTGCCCACTTGTGAGTCTTTTTTCCCATTGTTAATTTGAGCAAATTCTTCAAAATTAACACAGAATCTCCAGCAAATTCAGGAAGTGCAGAGGAAGGATGGGATCTAAATGTATGTTTGTAGAGCTGGGTGAATAGTTCCTGTTGGGTCCCACTGATTATGATTTCCCAAGATGCAGACTAGGTTATCCCATATCCCACCTAGAATCCTTCTTGGGGAAATGGATTGCCCTCCTCTTACTGACATCCCCTAAAACACACCTCACCCTAAATCTTAAGTTCAGGAAGGCTCTGACGTTGTGGTTAATCACACAGGACCCTACATATTCCATTGGCAAGTTCATGGTTCAAATTATGGTTGGAGAGCGGAGGTCAGTAAGATAGCTCAAATTAGGCTATCTCTATTCAGAACCCTGTGTGGAGGTACCTGTGTGGAGAGCTCCTGGGGAGGAGGATGATTGGGAGAGCAGAAGACAGACTCCACACTTTGCATCGTCCATACAAGCCAGTGCACTCACTTAAAGTGAGATGAGAAGTGAGGTCTGAACAGTTGTTCTTTCCTTCCCCTGTTTCAAAAAGAGCTGTGAGTATAAGAGTCAGAGGGACAAGACCCCTGCTGCTAGTTAATGCATTCCTGATATGACAGGGGAGCTGCACAATCTTCCAAGATCTGCATGCTGACACACCAGTTGACATGTCTAGCTAGATGGGGGAATGGGACATGATGGGATCCCATCTCAAGAAGAGCTACAGGCAATCAAAGGAAGCCTAGGGAAAATCAGTTCTCCAGGGACGAACTCCCTGAGAGGTTATCTAATCCCAAGTGGGCAGCCCTAAACACAGGTGCCCACAACCACCACTAAAAGGACTCTGCATTACATGTGCGCGCGCACACACACACACACACACACACACACACACACACACCTTTGTAAATGCATGTATGTATTCATAACGATAAGAACCAAAGGAGAGGGTTAGACATTGGGAGGGAGTGAGATGGGAAAAATTGGCGGGGGGTAGGAGAGACAGAAGTAACGGAAGACAGTGCTCACCTATGAAATTCTCAGAAACAGGAAGTGTAAATAAGAAAGCGCTGTGATAGAGATCCCCAATTACACCATTTCTGCAGGGAAGGACCTGTTTTCTAAGGCTTCATCCTGAAGGTACCACACACTCCTGTTACATGCTCTGCCCTCTTAATGGTTACCACTTGACACACAGCTAAATTTAAATCTTAGAAAACTGATGACTAATTCCTGTCATTAGATCATGAATTTTGAAACCATCTCCCAAGGATTGAGACTTTTTAAATGGGGGCTAGTAAGTCTCATTGCATAATCCATTTGGATTGCCTGATTTTTTTTTATCTGATTTCTGTGGGCCCATCTGTTGAATATAAAGTTTATGGAGCCTTGTGTCCAGTTTACTCTAACATTGGTTTGAATTTCCTGTGTATAGCATCCCTCAGGAATCTAAAGGTATTGGTAGGCAACCAGAGCCAGCTTGATGGAATCCAATTCCTGGAAGACTTGCTTCTGCAATTGTGAAATGGTCAAAGGCCCTCTGACTGTGTGTATAACATAAAAATGAGTATGGCACCAATCTGATCTCCAGTAGGTTTTGGTGAAACACTGCAAAAACACCCAAGCGAATACAGCAACAATGGATGGAGAAAACCTAGTAAGACGAATTTAGAATTAATCGAACATCCTCCAAGTACCAGTTTAAAGATGTTGCTGTTGAGGGACCTCTTGGGCTTCTTCTCCATCCACAGTAGGCTCATTTCAGAAATTCTCTTGAGCTCTGGAAAGAAATAAGAGGTGAATCCGGGCCGCCGATGGAGAAATAATCAGCCAACCAGGGCAATGAATCAGCGCACTAAGAGAAACATAAGGTTTGGGGACAAACAAAGCATCGAGCTATGGAAAAGCAGAAATCGTGTGGGGGCATTGCCTACCCCACGTGTCAACCTGCGATAGGCAGGACTAAGTTCCCTACCCTGTGAGCTATAAGGCGAGAAAGACTAACAGAGCACCAAACTCCAGCTTCCACGGTCAAAACTTGACAAAGCACAACTTCTTCTTGTCGTGGGAGTGCGGCTCTTTAACCTGGTGTCTCCAGCTAGATAGATTTGTGTATCAAAGCAGTTTACTAACACTCTATCTTTACCTTCTTCAAGACCAGAAATAACTGGAAAGTAAGAGACACAGGAAGGTGGCTCGGGAGCACTGCCCTTCATTAGTGTCTGCTACAGAGTGTTCGTTCCAAGTTTTGACTCCATGGATAGCTGTTGGCCAGCTCGTTGCTTCCTAGAGAGACCCTGTCCAATGAGCTTCCCGTGAAAACATGAATGCGCGCTCTCTCTATAGAGATTCCAGAAGAAGCAGAGAAAAGGCTGAACACGCTTGAAACTATTTCCCTAGTCACTAATCACACAAAGGGCATCTGATCCCAGAGAGCGTTGGCTGATGAGGGAGGAAGTTTCGTGGATGTCATTAGCTCAAAGCGCTCAGAACCACCTCAGGTGCCTCCCACATCCCACAACCGGCGGATGGATTACAGGGTCCGTGGACTCCTTAGACGAAGAATGCAGATACACTGTAACCAGAAGAAGGAGAAGAGACAGTGTGGCGGCAATGTAAGACGACGGAACACAATCGCAGGAGCAAGTGTGCGCCAGAAACAAGCCACGACCTTTACAGTCAACTCATTCTGTCCCGAAAGTTAGAAAATGAGCTAATGAAGAAACACCAGAAAAACGGTGAAGAAAAGTTAAGTGACTCAGTGAGCATAACACAGCAGGAAAGGAGAGAGAGAGAGAGAGAGAGAGAGGGAGGGAGGGAGGGAGGGGGAGGGAGAGAGAGAGAGAGAGAGAGAGAGAGAGAGAGAGAGAGAGAGAGAGAGAGAGAGTTAGTTGAGA
>NW_008353556.1:191977-198497 GCF_000622305.1 Nannospalax galili
GGAGAGAGGGAGAGAGGGAGAGAGACCCAGCAGCCAGCTCTTCTGACTCCTCACCACCAGAGGGGTGCAGGTCTTCAGGGCCCCTCCCCTCCCCCCTTCTCTCCCAGGCTCAGACAGACATCCTTCCACGTTCCCCAAGAGAAACACTGAAACCAGTTCAGTTTCCTTCATCACCAATGTACCCCAGGGCCTCCCTCTCAGCTCCATCTCATGAATAAGGAGAGAGGGGGAACCACGCTCTTCTGACTCCTCACCACCAGAGGGGTGCAGGTCTTCAGGGCCCCTCCCCTCCCCCCTTCTCTCCCAGGCTCAGACAGACATCCTTCCACGTTCCCCAAGAGAAACACTGAAACCAGTTCAGTTTCCTTCATCACCAATGTACCCCAGGGCCTCCCTCTCAGCTCCATCTCATGAATAAGGAGAGAGGGGGAACCACAAGGGAGTTCTGAACTCACCTCCCCAGGGGAGGATGCTCACCCTCCCATTCCACACTGATTGGCTCGTGTTCCATTTGATTTTTGCATCCTTAACACATTGCTGGGCTTCTGAGTCCGCAATCTATCTCACAGCTTTCAGAGAAGAAGAGGGAGAGAGTTTCATCCTCTATCAGTTCTGTGTTCTTCTTCCCTTTCCTGGAAACTTGCCTTCAAACTTAGAGGTCTGGAAAAAGTACTCAGAATAAAGAACGGTCAGTGTACTGAATATGTTAACCTAGAAGATGAGGGGTGAGTTAGACTGGGAATGTCCCACTGGAATGCAGCCTGGGCCTCCGTGCCCCACAGCCTATTCTCCTCTCCTGTGTATGAGGTCCCTGAATCAATCAGTTGCCTCATGATCTAGTCTTTCCCTCTAGTGTTGGTGTTAAGAATTCCTCCCCCAGTCACTGAAGCATGCTGGCCTCTCTGCTTAGCTCTGGGCACAGAAGTAGGTACACCGTAGCTGCTAATGTCCCAGTCCACACTAGACTAACACAAAATGGGCCAACACCCTGCTATATCTACAGAATCCTCCACAGCCAGGGACAGTCTGTCAATATCTGAATCAGAACTGGGGAAGCTCAAAGATAATGGGAAAGGCCGGTTAGAAATGAGTAGACTGAGCCTCCGTACTGTGGTCTGGGGCTTAGGAACTGTGTATAAGATAAAGATCAGCTTTTCCCTTTCACGTGTTCTAGTTAGCCTCAGCTGTCCTCGACACAGTCCAGAGATATCCGAGGGAATCTCAGGTGAGGGGTTGCCTGGATCAGACTGGTCTGTGGGCTAATGTGATAGGAGGACCTAGCCACTGGGGGCAGTTCCATCCCTAGGAAGATGTGCCTGGGCTGGGTAAGAAAGGGGCTAAGGGAAGCAGACGGAAGGAGCAAGGAGCCAGTAAGCAGCATCCTCCGCAGTTTCCGCTTCAGTTCCTGCCCTGACTTCCCTCACTGATGGCTCAGGACTAGAAATGGGAGCCAAATAAACCCTTCCTCCTCACGTTGGGTTTGGTCCTGGTGTTTATCATGTTCGAAGGAAAACAGAAGGGAGATTTGCCATGCCTGATGGGACGGGACAAGTCATCTCTGTGAGGACCACCCATCCTGGGCTTCCAAGACCATCCCAGGCTATGTGTGTGCCTCAGCATGAGTTACACACTCAGTTGTCAGTAACCCAAACCTTCATCTGAAAAGTGAGTAGGACTGTTACCCTCACTGTGGTATGAGGCAGAGTTCCGAGCATCCAGCAATTCTGCCCATGTTTGTGACCTGGTCCTCCTCTTGACCTTCTATGATCTTCCTTCCAGCCAGAGAGGAGACATGGCAGGAACTACTGTGAGCCTTGCTCATGGCTGTACTTATGGGGGATGGGAAGTTCTGTGCTCTGTAGAACAGGCTTGTAGGAGACTGTCAAGGACTAGACATTCATGTCTTCCCTGAAGTCCCATGTGGAAGTCATGACCCCCGGTGTGATTTGATGGTATGATGTGGCTGTGGAAGGTAATTATGTTTAGAGGATGTCATGAGGGTGGGGTCTTGTGGGCCCAGAAGGGTATAGTGCTTTATAACAAGATCTTCATGGTTGCCCATCTTGCCATTGGACGACTCATTGAAATGTCAACCCTTCACAGGTGAGGAAAGTACATCTTATAAAGAAACAACTCTTCCAGACCTCCACCTTTACCTTCATTTCTTCCAGCACTTTGAGAAATGAACACTCTTGATTCAAGCTATTGAATCTAGGGCATATGGACCTAGGCAGGACACAGATGTTTTTCCAACTGCCATACCAATATAAAGTTATAGATCATAATGACAAAAATGAAAAAAACTTGCAAGTGTTTGTGCGTGTATGTGTTTGTATGTGTGTGTGTGTGTGTGGTATGCACCTGAGTGTACAGGTGAAGTGGCCAGGCAGATGCGTTTAGAGACCAGAGGAGGACATTAGGTATCTTGCTCCATCACTCTCTGCCTCATTGCCTTGAGATAGGCTCTGTTACTGAACAAGGTTTCTGTTTCATCCAGGCTGGCTGTCCAGGAAACTCCACCTGGGATCCTCCTATCCCGGTACACACCCCCACCATACTGAGAACGCAGGCACATTCAGCCATGCCCAGATTTTCTGTGCATACTGGGGATTTGAACTCAGGTCCTCTTGCATTCAGAGCAATGGCTCTTATCCACTGAGCCACATACCAAGCTTTCGCAGTGTGTTCTTAAAGTATAACTGGGGACCAGATGGGAAGGGTATGAGGCTTCTTCCTCAAGCAACTGATAGTCACGCTGAGTTCTGAAACAGTACTAGTTCTAACTTGGTAAACGATGGTGGAGCATTCAAGCTGGAGAAATCACATGCACTAGTAAGGTTGTAAGTCAAGGAGAAGCCATCTGGACAGGAGCACACTCCTGTGATCAGAGCACTCAGGAGGTAGGGCACTCAGAGTTCAAGGTCAGCATCTTGGCTTCATAGGGAGTGAGACTCGGTTAACAGCAGCCAAAAAGGCAGGTGAGCAGAGGCAGGAGGAGGAAGAAAGAAGGAGGAAGAAGACATGGGGAAGGAGAGGGAGAGGAAAAGCCAGAGGAGACGCTAGCAGAATGGGCAAGGGAGGTTGAAGATTTGTCGTCCAGGAGAGGAGGTGGTGGGACAGGAGAGGTGCCCTAAGTGAGGACTAAGTGAGGTGCCCCCCACCCCAATGGCAGAGGGCGGAACCTGACACAGTTTCACCATGTAGCAGTTCTAGAAGAATATTCTAGTTTAAAGCAAGAGAAAACATTTGGACAGGGCTGAGCTCTGGTCTCCAACTGCTTAGATGCAGACTGGTTGACAACTTGGTTAGAGTTTTATAGAGATGATTCCAGGGCATTAGAATTGCTGAATATTGAAGCCTACCTCAACGTGGAGGTTTTATAAATCACTTAACTTTCATTTAAAAGAAAAAAATTAGTTGTCAGGGGTAAACATCTCATGGAAGGAAACTGAGTCAAGAATTCCCCCCAAAGACAAAGGACTTGCTTCCAGATCTGTTCTGGTCAAACAGCTGCCTTCAGGAAATCTCTGTCCTGGACAGACTTACAGATCCCTGGGGACACAACATTTGCATTTATAAAAAGTGATTTTCCTGTGTGTTCTGCCTCCTGGGAAATTGGATGCCCAAAGAGGGGCAGTCCAGACTCAGTAGTGATTGCACAGGATTAGTCCCAACCTCCTGCAGGAGTGGGGAGAAGAGAACTTGAGCAGACAACGTGGCTCCGCCTCCACAGGCCCTCTTAATTCTAAGTCATTGCTTTTGGCTTTGTGCTTTTGAATAAGAACTTCCAGAGCTTTCCTTGATTGGGAATGATACAGAGAGCCTGACTGCATTCGGCCGATTCTAAGTAGATCCATCCTCTGTCACAAACAAGAGCACAGTATATTTATTAAGGTACATTCGTGCTTTAATTAAATTAGCATGGACATGAAGTGCATCTTAATCAGCAGAAGTAGTGGGCAACTTTAAAGACCTTGTTATGGCTATGCTTCAGCTAAACCGCCCAAACATCCTTTCTAATACACTCATTAAAATTTCTACCAGCTAGAGTTGAAGACTTTGGGTTCTAGTGAAACAAGACATTTTATGTGTGTCTACTATCCAAACACATCACACACAAGTCACACATACCTCACATGCATCATACACATACACCAATAGCATACATATGCACTCACATTCACATGTGCCACACACACATACACATACACATATCACATACAAATCACACACAACCTCACATACACCATACACACACACACACACACACACACACCTCACACACATCATACACAAACAAGCCTGAGACTGTACCTGGTTTGTCCACATTCACATGTGCCACACACACATACACATACACATATCACACACAAATCACACACAACCTCACATACACCATACACACACACACGCACACCTCACACACATCATACACAAACAAGCCTGAGACTGTACCTGGTTTGTAATGCCCTTATTCATTGAGGACATAATCATCTGGAAATTTCTGTGGCAATTTTCCCCCTGACAGGCTGTTACATTATAAGAAACCCAAGTTTAGAATCTGTTTAGCGAGAACAACAAATACCACCCCCCACTCACGATTCTTATCTGGATGTCTCCCTATGTGTTTGCTTTCTGATGCTTCCACAGAGAGGATTCTTTTAAAAGTCTCATATAACCTAATGGAATTCCCACCCCTTCTCAGTAAATGCACTCTAGTACCAAAGACCCTTAAGTTGAACATCCCCCACCCTAGGAACTGAAGCTTCTTTGTAACACTGGCTCACTTCAAGCACTGGATAAAAGACAAGTTTCCATTTTATCAGGAAGTCTTTGAAAGTGGTATCTTCTATTTCTGTGTCTGGGTAGGTGTGATGTGAGGGTTCAATGGCACACGCAGTGTTGCTGTCCTCAGGTAGCTTACCTGGCACGAACACCGTGATGAAATGACCCAAAATTTGGCAGCAACACTGGCAGAATGAGTCTGACGGGACCGCTTGGTTCTTTTTGCCATGTGGTTGCTGGGAATCAAACCCGGGTCCTCTGCTAGAGCAGCTAGTGCTCTTAACCACTGAGCCATCTCTCCACCCCCCATTTAGCATCTTAAAATAACAGACATTTATTATCCCCTGCAGTTACTGAGGGTCAAGTTTAGCTGAGTGGTCCTGGTTCAAGGTTCCATGGGGTTCCAGGGAAGATGTCAGTTGAGACTGGAGAACACACAACCAAGACTGCAGTCTACATGACTCTAGAGAAGCAAAGGCCACAGCAGAAAAACACGGTTCTCAGCTGCATGGACTTAAATGAGTGACCATGGCTTCAGAGAAGGCTGTGGTCATCCACAAAGGAGACATGGGAGAAACCAGGGTGGCTTTTCCGGCTGTCATCACACATGTACCATTCTCTTAGTCACACAGACCAACTCTGATAAAATGTGGAAGAAGACGAGACGAGGACAGGTGATCCCGAGAGGCAGGGATCGTGAGAGTTCACCTCTGGGGCTGACAGCCATGTTCTCCACTGGCCTCTTCCCAGAAAAGTATGCTAGAGATCCCAGGTAAAGGATGGGCACCACAGAGGGCCAGGCACACACTTGTACCTATAGTGCTTTAGCTACAGATTAGATTAACTACAGACTTACAGACAGAAAGGTCATTTAAGTCACGGCCACTCCAGGAAGGTGGCAACGAAAGAGCAAAGAGACCCTGAAAAGACCCTGTGTTCAGGGAGCCGCCGGCTGCCAGTGGTGATGGAAGTGCAGGGACAGCAGGACACACAGGCACGGCCAGATCACAGAAGATCTTAAAAGCCATGTGGAGGAGGGAGACTGTCCTGGTTCCTCATGATGCACCTGTGAAGTTATACCAGGACCCGATTTACAAAGCCCCGCTTGTATTTTATAAAGGCAGCTTGGTCCTAAATGTGGAAACATCACAGAGAGAACGGTTGGGAAGCTATGCCAGGAGATGGGACAGGTAATGGCGTCAACCACGTGTAAACGGTGGGAACGGATTCCTGTGACCACTTGTGAGGATGGTGCAGAGCAACAGAGGAGGAAAGAGGTGCAATTAATGTGCTATAGGAGAAGAAAACAGAGTCCAGGAGTGAAGCTTGTGAGTGTTTGTCTGGGACAACTGGGGAAGTGAGAGCAAGGGGGGCTCTTCCTGGGGACCCACGGTTGTGGGGGCCTCCTCGGAGCACGCAGGTGATTCATATGTTCCATAACCCTCCCAATATATGTTCTGTGACAGACAAGCTATGTGAAAATTTTTTTTAAATCCATTATTAAAAAGCCCTGGAAAATATTATAAACATCATGTTTTTGGAGATTTATGGTGGATTTCAATATATTAAAAATAAAAGGGCCAAGCCAGTGTGGTGGCACACGCCTGTAGTCCCAGCACTTGGGAAGCACAGGCAGGCAGATCTCTGTGAGTTCGAGGCCAGCCTGGTCTACATAGTGAGTTCCAAGACAGCTGGGTCTACAGGGAGACACTGCTTCAAAAAGACAAAATAAATA
>NW_008353556.1:198581-208357 GCF_000622305.1 Nannospalax galili
TGCTGGAAATATAACATTCTGGGTAACAGCATATAGTTCGTAACAATTATTTATTTTTATTTTATGTGTATGTATTTTGCCTACATGTATGTAAGTGCTGCATTGCATGCAATGCCTGTGGAGGCCAGAAGGGGGCGTCGGATCCCCTGTCACTGGAGTTATGGACCATTTTTTAGCCACAATGTGGGTGCTGGTAACTGAACCCCAGTCTTCTGTAAGAGCCACCAGTGCTCTTAACCACTGAGCCATCTCTCCAGCACCAGTTTTTACAGGTTTTAAAATTCCTATTCAAAAATTGCCAGTAGTACAAGACAGTATTTCAGCTTTACCTTAAACACAGTGAAGCTTTCAATCAATTTTAAATGAAATTCACAAAGGAAGAAAACTACCTTTTTTTTTTTTTTTTTTTTTTTTTTTTTTTTAAAAAAAAAAAAAAAAAAAAAAAGAGGACGATAAATCTTTCACTGTGATATAGACCTCAAACACAAAGATCTGCCTGCCTCTGCCTCCCGAGTGCTGGGATTAAAGGCGTGTGCCACCATGCCCTGCTTACTTTTATTATTTTATAACTTTGCTATTTTAGTATTTGTAGTTTTGTCAGTCAGAAATAAAATAACAGGTGTTTTTAAAACACGCAGCAGAAGGAAACTATCTCACTGCTACAGCAACACTGCACCAGGCATGCCCATCTTCGTGATTTCAAGGTCAGCCTGGTCTACGTAGCTAGTTCCGGGCCAGGCAGGACTGCACCATGAGACTGTCTCAAAACAAACAAATGTAATGGTTTCATCACTTCAAGCGCAAAACGTATCATAGCTGAGATCTTCCTTCAGTGGCCTGATCCAACAGTTACCTGTTGAATGGTTCGTGGCGGCAAGCCTGTAATCTTAGCACCCGTGAAGCTGAGTCAGAGGAAGAGCAAGTCAGGCTAGCCTGAGCTACATAGAGAATTTGAATCCAGCCTGGGATACAGAGTGTGGCGGTACTGTCTCAGGTTAAAAATAAATAAATAAAAGCTTCCTGTTACTATGTAACAATTTTCCAGCAAATCACTGTTCATTTTTTGAGAATCATAACGGGAAGGATCACGGGCTTGATGCTCAGTTGATATTTCTGCCAGTTGTTTTCAAGTGATCGTTGCTTGCAAGAGCCTGACAATAGGCCAGACTTGAGGGTTGTCAGCGGGCTTGGAGTCTGAAATACTTGATGATTCCTGAAGCTAAACAGAAATTATCTCCTCACTTTTAAATAAATGCAAACACAGAGAATTACCTGGCAGGAAATAATTCGCTTAGAAGTTTTGAAGCTTCGGGTTTCAGATCCTAATCCCGGGAGCCATGAGTGGTTTGTGACGCAGTGCTGGGGGTTGTGGATATAGTCCTGACCGAAGGGAATCTCTCCCCTTCTGTGACACTTCACAAGTGGTACAACTTGATCCAGTCTTTTCCTCGTGTAGAAAGAACAGGTGATAATGATTAGAGCTTGGAATTTTGTGAGAATTAAAAGGTGGATCGATGGGTGACTTCGGTTAATACAAGCTGCTGTTCCTCTCAGCAAAAGGGCTAATTCCACATACAGTCCAGCCCACCCTAACTCCAAACAAATTGTATAGATTTCACAGTGTTCATACAGTAATTACAATAGCATAATTCAAGCAGTGTTTTGGGGCCTATGAGCACCTCTCCATCTCTAAGTCCATTAATAATAAAGCATACTTTTCTACAGAGTCACATTAGGGAGGCTGTGTCCAGCGCTGGTGGGAAACCAGTGAGCAGTGAGCCAGGAGGCTCAAAGCCGACAACCATTAGTGAGAAATAACAGATGGCGTCTCATTTTTTGCTATAGGCAAAAAGCCAAATGACATGACTAAATAGAAAGAGGGCCCCAGAGGGCTGCATCTGGGCTCCTACTGAGCACTGAGCCTGAAAGGCAGGGACATTTTTAATAACCTCTCTTTGACAAGCTTAAAGCCATTTAATGCCTAAACCTGTCATACCTACCCAGCCAGGAGAACAGGCCTCCAGAGAGAAATCCCACAGCACACAGACTCACCTCCTCATGGAAAGGGATAAATTACACACACATAAAAAAAACATTGTAGAGCAAGCTCACCAAAGACAACCTCCCATTTAAATAAAACAGTCATTGTGCCTCCTCTCCTTGTGACCGTCTGGACCTGGTCCCCCATCTGTAGTGGATGGAAAGTTGGAGTTCTGTCCAGTTGTGATTAAAATGAAACGATAGGGGTCCACTGTCTGCTTCAGGTGAGAGTGAGTCTAGTTTAATTAGAAGGAAATGCACTGTGAATTACTACGTGTTGAAAGTCTACAGAAAAAGAAAAACTGAGCTAATTTTTTATGTATTGGTTTTCCCTTTTTCATCAAACCAAATAAAACAGCAAGTGAGGGCTTCTTTTTTATTAACGGCTTTCAAAATAAATGGGGATATTAGTGATGTATCTGATTAAAACTTTTATTATTCTATTGATATAACACTCAGCAGGCATGAACCAGCAGCTCTGTGGGAGAACATCCACTACAGTAAATTCAGCTAATAAACTGGGTTTGTCCTCCCACGCATCACTGGCTGGCAGTGCACCATGGGGAACGTGTGTCCAATGCCCCCTGGAGTCCAGGACCTCATCTCGTCCCCACACCTTTCTTTCTCATCACTGAGTCACTGCATTTTAATAACCCCACTTTTCCTCAGTGCTCTGTAAGTAGCACAGGAGCATCAGGACTGGCGTGAACACAGCAGTTGGGAGGTTGTGTTTAAACCCGCCTTAAAGAGACACCAGGGCGAAGAACACAGAAACAGTTTGAAAATTGTTGGTTTATTATCACTCTACTATGTGAAAAGTACTAACAAGAGGTTGAAATGGGAGCGTGGCACTAGTAAAAGTTATTACATTGTTTACTTCTACAGAGTGATGGGATTAAATTATTAAACAGCTGTGATCTATTGTTGGTTCTAGAAAGACCTGGAACGATTCCTACTTCATATAGATTCTCATCCTGAAAAATTCTTTCAATGGGAAGTAAATATTGTCTTGCATAAAACTTGGGTTCAAATCCAACCCCCACATGGTGACTAAGAACCATCCATAACTCCAGTTCCACGGGGTCTGACACCCTTTTCTGTCCTCCATGGGCGTTGCACGACAAGGGTACATTTGCAGACATGCTGGCCTAACACTCATACACATAAAATAAAAATAAACAAACACAAAAAGAGTCTGGGAAGTGGCCATCTCTGTACCAAGTTCTCCGTGCAGAGGGCTCAGTTCTACAGACTGCTTTATTAAAAGCAAAGCAAGACAAACAATAAATAGAAAAACACGCGCCTCTTGTTTTTTCCTGACATTCAAAGTTCTACCTAGATATCTACGCCTCCACAAATTTTCTTAAATTAGAGTTTGCCTTCCTTTGGGTCCCCAAATATTTTGAAAGGCAGCTATGCTCACCACTATACCACCAACGCAGGTCCCCAAATCTTTAAATGCATTGCTCATGGAGTCCATCCTGAGTTCGTCATGCCGTCTCTCCCACGGAGGTGACGTGCCCCGAGGGCAGGCAACACCCATTGTTTTCTCTTGGTTTACCACAAGGCTCAGTCACAGTCCTCACAGAGGTGGTGTGTGGAGCCAATGTGGATCGAGTGCACTGTCCTTTCCACGCTGTAGAGGCAGCCACACACTGAGACCTGTGCCACGCGCTCTTCCTGGTTCGGAGTAGCTATATCAGATCTGACTCATGTCTAATGTGTCTGTCTATAATATTTGCACAGACCGTATTTGCATAGATCCCCCTTTCAGATCACATTTGCACTCACGATTCACGTACTGAGCAAGGCAGCATTGGACTGTCAGGTGAAGCATAACTGACTTTATTCATGAAAGACAATGTTGACAGTGCTCTTCTGGCCGGCTGAAAGCTCAAGTGAGACCCGAACGTGATAACAGAAGACCACAAGCCCCCGTGCATAGTTTACTCTTCTGCCGTTGCAAAGCTAGATCACGTCAGTTCTTCATCATAACCCTTCACAATAATTCTCTTATTTAAATATGTGTTTGTTTAGGCCCCACTCAGTGTCATATAGTGTGCCAAGTAAGGATGAATCAGCAAGAAAAAGGCCCTAGTGTCAGAGTTTATGACCCAGTAAGGTGGACGGAAAAGATAGTGCACCCATCAGGCGCTCACCAGAGAGCTAGCTGGGACAGCTGTTGGAATGCCGAGAGCGTATGCTCAGGGGCCTTCAGTTTAGAAACAGAATACTTACGTTCCTTTTCTAAGGAAGCATACTATATGAAGAATCATTATTTTCTGTAACATTTAAGATGATGAAGCTCATTTTTAAATACTTTTGGCAATATTTGCATCTCTTAAACTCATACGCTAGACATGAAGACTCAAAGCTTGGATTGATGATTCAGTAAAATACTGTGTGTGCAGCACTGAACACAGTACTTGGAACATAGTGCTTCTCCTAAGCCTTCTGGATTCCAAATAATCTCCTTGGAGTTAATCCTGGTATTGCTAATCTTTGCAACTCTTCAGTGAAGGTTTATTACCTTATTGCCATCACTGTTTTAAACTTCAATATTTAGATCAATGAGTTCAAGTAATTGGTCAAGGTCAGCAAGTGGCCGGGAAGTGAAGCCAAGATCTGAATCGTGGTCTGTCTGAATCTGAACGCGTGCCAGCTTTTCCAGCCAACCTCCCCGTCCCCTCGGCACTTGGCATAACCTAGATAATCCTGGATGTTCCCTTTCATTCTGTCCAAACGTTTCATGGGCTTTTTCCTGGCCTCGATCTCACAGAGATCCACCACCGGCCCAGGACTCTCTATGTATGACTTTTTCCTGCATTCTTCCTGGTATGTCTTCATCTGCCTTTACTGCTTGTAGCTGATAGCTGTCCCACCGGCCCAGGACTCTCTATGCATGCCAGGCTGGCCTCGATCTCACAGAGATCCACCACCGGCCCAGGACTCTCTATGTATGCCAGGCTGGCCTCGATCTCACAGAGATCCACCTGCCTCTGCCTTTTGGTCTCTGGGATTAAAGATATGCGCCACATGTCTGGTTAACTGTCCCATTTCTATTTTAATTCTTTAGTCTTTTTCCAAGAGCACAAAGCTTCAGAACACAAAGCTTCAGTGATCAAAGTACTGTTGCTGGAACCAAGAAATAAAGCACAGAATTTAGTAGGACAACTTTTGAACTCAATTTAACTGCAAATCTTTATCCTGCCTTATGATGCTTTATTAAGGCTGATTTCCTCAGACTTTTTAGCTACAAAGTAAGTATAACATGTTACTGTGAAAATTAAAGTAAGTAATGCTTTTAATTTCTTGGCATAGGGTTGGTGTATTGTTAAGAGCTTACTAAAGTGATATTCCTGGTAAATATAACTATTCAAATACTTTTATGAAATATAGTGATGTTTCCTAACAAAAAATGTTAACAGTCTCTGAATAACATTGCACTGTGAATGTGGATAACATAGTAAAAAATACTATTTAAGCCGGTATATGCAACCAATTACAACTCTCTGGCTGTATTTTATGAGCATGAGCATGGCTTGGGTTCCCAGACTCTTCTCCAATGGTAACCACACATGTTTGCATGTTTCAAGGTGATGGAGAAGAAATTGGGGAAAGAGCAACAAGCCTCCTGAGTGCCCCCAGTAGAAGCAAAGCTTCTACCTGTGAGATCCATAAAATAAGAGAGGTCACAGAGTGGCTTTCCAGGCTAGCTCAGACGGGTAACTTCCTCCTGGGTCTTCTGTATTTTTCAAGCGGCTGCTATGCGATAAGCCGCCTGTGGAAATGGCCGTAGGGTAGGGCGATGCTTCCTACCCCACAAGCCCTGACTCTGCAGGCATTGAGGAATCCCCCTTGCACACACTTCTTCAGCCAAGAAGTACATGCACATCCTCCTGCAGTCGCTTGCAGATCCTTACCCAGAATGCAGTGGAGCTGCTTGATTATCCCCACTTTGTGATATATGCCAACAAAGATAGCCCTCACAGACAAGGGAGACGGATCCCAGAGCATCAGGACACACTGTGCAACAGCTTTCCCGCAAAGTCCCTGCATAGCCAAGAGGTTGGGAAGTTCCAGGGAGAGGCCCTGAGAGCACTTTAAGCATAAATTTTTACTGTGTGCATTGTAAATAACCCAATGTTTTAGACCAAATCTCACAAGGAGACCTCATCAGAGCGTGGTGTGGCTTTGCACATGTGGTTTAATCTCTTTCCTCTTCGATTCCTCCCCAGAAAAATAACATACACACGGTGCAGTGGGGCAAGATTTAAAGTGAGTCCCAGGCATCACAGAGTAGCAGTAACTATTAAAAGTCCTTCCCATAATTCAAAGCACTGCACATTTCTCCTTTAATTGCCTGTGCACATGCAAGTGATTTAGTTTTTATTAGTTTTAGAATGAGCACAAGTTATTATTAATTTATTTTTTTTGCAAAATGTTAAGATGATTGCTTCAGTAAAAAGCTTGCAGATTTCAGAAAGGGTTTCTACAGTGGTCCTGATGTGAACCGCGGTAGAAATCGCTAGAAGTTACTTGAAAGTTACATGGAGGTTAGCATGCACCTGAAAAGACTGAACCCATGAAATAAATCATTCAGCTGCCTCACTCACGTCTGGGAGCCTTACCTCCGCCTTCCGTCAAGGGTGCTGTGGAGTCTGACCTCCCCGTCCAAACTCCGGTTGACCGTTTATTACTGGATAATAAATGCTTGACCACTTCAGGCATCAACTGACCACTAGTTGAGTGTGTGGTGCTGTGTATTTGTATTTTTGTGTGGTTTTGTGTGCATTTCTGTATGTTTGTGTGTATACCTGTGTTTCTGTGGTTATATGTGTGTGTGTTTGTGTGTGTTTGTATGGTTTTGTGAGTGTGTTTATGTGCACGTGTTTGTGTGTATTTGTGTGTGTGCTTGTATGTTTGTGTGATTTTCTGTATGTGTTTATGTGTGTTTATATTTGTGTGGTTTAGTGTGTGTGTTTGTGTGTATTTGTGTGGTTTTGTGTATGTGTGTGTTTGTGTGGTCTTGTGTGTGTATATGTGTATGTTTGTGGTATATGTGTTTGTGTGTGTGTTGTGTGTGTTAGTATGTGTTTATGTTTGGATGTGTGTTTGTGTGGTTGTGTGTATGTGGTTTGTATGTTTGTGTTTTGGTGTGTATATGTGAGTGTGTGTGGTTGTATGTGCATTTGTGCTTCTGGGTATGTGTGTTTGTATGATTTTCTGTCTGCACATGTTTGTGTTTGTATATGTAGTTTTGAGTGCATGGTTTTATGTGTGTGGGGGTGTTGGTGTATGTGTGTATGTGTATGATTTTGCATGTGTGTGTATATGTGATTACCTGTGTGTATGTGTATATATTACTCAGCACCTCTTCCCAAAAGTAAAATTGTTAACACTTGTAGCAGTATCACTGACAATTTTCTAGCGAAAGAGGCGCCCAAGCTAGAAAGAATCATCTCATATGGAGTTACGTCATGCTGCTTCCCCATGTGAAACTCTGATGGGGCCTTCTCCATCAGTGCAAACACATCACCTCATTCTGTGAGGTTTGCTTCCTATTCTGTTCCATTCTCTTTTCTAGCTCTCACAGTGTATTTAACTGGCTTATGCACCGTCATTATTTTAGTTTTAAAAACAATGTGTTCCTAAGGATTTCTTCCCCATTTCCCAAGACAGCGTTTCAATGCCTGTCTCTTTCAAATCCCCCCGTTTCAGCCTTACACTTAGGTGTGCATGCCACCTAGTTAGTTATTCCTTAAGGAAACAGAAGCCATTGAAGAGGCACCCTTGTTCTTCTGTCATGGAATGCCCCACCTCCCCCGCCTAACAGGATCCTCTGTCCCTCATATGCTGAGGTGACTTTTCTGCCATAATCAACCTTCCTGTGAGCTCGGCATCTCCCTCTCTCCCTC
Source organism: Nannospalax galili (assembly GCF_000622305.1). Lineage (NCBI taxonomy): Eukaryota > Metazoa > Chordata > Mammalia > Rodentia > Spalacidae > Nannospalax > Nannospalax galili. The sequence goes on from NW_008353556.1 coordinate 206,540, forward strand.
TCTTCCTCAGACTGTGTTTCTGTGGTACAACATAAAATGGATGAAATTAAAGTGACCTTCCTTGAAATAGCTGTTTTCCCACCCAGTATCTCTTCTCACATCATCAGTCTCTCTCTTCTAGAACATTCCAAAATGACTAAGTCATCCTTCATTAGTCAAGCAAACTAACAGAAACCACATCTTAGATTTTGTGTTGAAATGTGTCCTCAAATTTTTCTGTTGAAATTCTAGCCCACCGTCCTTCAGAGTGTGATCATATTGGAAATAGAGTAAGTTATTAGTAAACATGAAGTCATAGTAGCATGGAGCCACTAATCAGATAAGATTGGTCCATACAAAAATGAAGCATTTGAACACACAGACATACGAAGGTGAAGACAGACATGGCAATCTTGTTCATACCACACTGTCCGTTCATCTGTTGATGGACAACTAGGTTGATTCCAATTACTTTCTGATTATTTTTTGTTTGTGTTTTGTTTTGTTTTATTTTATCCTTGAAACAGGGCCTCCTTGTAGCCCCAGATAGCCTGGAAGTTGCTATATAGACCAGGCTGACCTTGATCTCACAGAGATCAGCCTGCCTCTACCTCCAGAGTACCGTGAATAAAGGTGGGGCACCAATGTACTCAGCTTGATTGATGTATTTTTAACTAGGACTATTTGTCTTTGTGTAGGCAGGTGTGCGTGCTCACATATGGGGATGCATCTCAAGTTGGCATGGTTTGTATGTATACAACTGGTAACTGCTCAGATGTGGTTCTGTTAACACAGTCTCTAAGTAAAAAGATGATTTTTCTGATGTACATGAACCCAAGATCCAGTGTGAAGAGGGGAGAGACAGGCCCACAGCAGGGGCACAGTGTCCGTGTGCTGTTTCTGTTGGACATGCTAAGCACTGAGTGTAAGCTTGCAGAGAGACATATTCCTGGGCAGGAACATACATCACTCATTTGGCTTCCACTGAGTGGGTCCTCTGTCCTGGTCCTCACCTCTCTGAATGTCCTGAGGCCCATGGCTCTGCAGTCCTGGTTATCTGAACCCTGGAAAGTCTTTTGTAAAAGTTAGTAAGTCCAAGCTGAGCATGGTGACACACACCTTTAGTCCCAGCCCTCGGTGGTGGTAAGTTGCCCATCATGGGAAGGTCCCATGAAGGGAAACTCACCATAAAAGTAAAAGACAACATCCATGTTTGTTGCCGCTCTTTTCACAATAGCTAAGAGATGGAAGCAACCTAGGTGTCCCTCAATTGATGAGTGGATAATGAAAATGTGGTTCATATATACGATGGAGTTTTACTCAGCAGTAAAGAAAGATGAAATCATGAAATTTGCAGGTAAATGGATGGAACTAGAAACTGTTATACTAAGTGAAGTAACAATCTCAGAAAAAAAATTGACATATGTTCTCCCTCATATGTGGATCCTAGGATCAGACTCTGATAAATAAGTATGCAAACAGACATAACTGCAGGAACCAGGACAAGGGTAAGGAAACAGTGAGGTAAAGGAAAAGAAATAACCTGAAGGAGAAGAATAGTAGGTAACAGGCCTTAATAAGGGAGATATGGATAAAAATTGGGTTAGTCTAAGGGAGGGGAGAGGGAAAGGTATACAAGGAAACTTGGGGATTAAGGGAAAGAAGGAGCTCAAGAGAGGTAGGACCATAGGAGAAGAGTATTAGTAAGGGAGAAAGGGGGGAAATGGAGGTACCTTAAGTGGGAAAAGCATGATGGAGGGGTGAGACAATGCGAGAGATAAATAATGCCTAGCTAGTTTTAAAAACCAGAGGGAACCATATTACTCCAACAACCTACTG
>NW_008353556.1:208526-213732 GCF_000622305.1 Nannospalax galili
CCATGAGCCACTCGGACGTAAACCGCCCTGACATGAAAAGGTGTATCGGATCCAAATGTCTTGTGCTTAGTGAGGGACTTTCAAAGGCCATGACCCCTTCATCTGTATGCTCAACATGGTGTCTCCGGGACAGGCAACAGGATGACCTGAAGCCTGGGCTCTGAGTTCAGGGTGGATCAGCCCTTATGTGAAATCTCCAGGACGAGCCAAGGAGTAAAAGCTGTCAATGTGGGCTTCGGGACCACACAGCGGAGTGCACCTTCCTGATTTAACAACAAATATGACAAACAGGGTAGAGGGGACAGAGGAGGGGGGCCACTCGCTCATCCTTGAGCAGCCAAAGGGACAGACGAAACCCAGGGCCTACTCACCGAACTAACAGAAGTTGGGGGCGTCAGCAATGCTGGGGGGGCCTGGAACCTTGTTCAGGCTCCAGCTGTTGCAGGTTTCCTCATGGATCCAGCCTACAAGAGACTGCAGGGAACGAGGGTTCTGGCCAAGGTGGGGGTGAGCGGCGTGGAGTCAACACACAGACACCGGGAGTCGGGTGGAAGTAGGCACTAGGTGAGGTGCTGCAGACTCATTTATTGCTGGAAAGAGCAGGCCTTATATATCTCTCCCCCTGCCCCCAGTGTCCCATAAGCTGGTATGTTGCTCCCTGATAGATCAGGCCACTCACATCATCAGTCTCTAGGCTGAGGGCAGATTAGTTTAGCTCTTTTGCAAAAGCACAGGCTGAGCTCTCAAGGCGGACACTGTGTTCTCTAGTGCGGCCTGTGCTTAGGCCTGGCACTTCCTCTCCTACACAGGACTCTCTCTAACATCCTGTGTTTCAATGCAGCCTCCTCGATCTAAGTGCCAAACACAGTCTCTGCTTCTTTTAATGCTCCTGCCATTAGAAGACAAAACGCTCAGGCTTTTTAGAGTCCTTAACTCTGTTTAGACCAATCACCTTAAATCAGAGATGATGGCAGAAGGTTCCATAGCCACACCTTGATTCTGTGTTTCCACCCATGGCTTAACTTAAGAGTTTCTCCAAGTTCAATACACTACCCCAAACTAGATGATAATAAAGGACTGTTCATCTAAAAATTCCATGCATCTGCTGGAGAAGTAGGGCCCAGGCCATCTTGGGGGTAGGGGTCTTTCTCTGGCTTTACCATTGTAGCTTAGGACTGTTCTCCAAACTGCAAGCTAAGGACAGAAGTCTCCTCCCCAAGCTTAGTTGTACCCACGTGCCCAGGGTCACCACCAACCTGACTGCTGATGTTCCTCAGGAAAGGAGGGGCCTGGACAGTCAGCCACATCTCCCAGCAAACCAGCTGGCACTAGTAGCCCAAGGGAGGACAGTAAGGTGCCTAAGCTGAGGACACCTGTGGGGACACTCGCTCTCTCGCCATTTTGTGCAGCTGTGAGGAGATCACATCCACACCTGGATGGAGACGTTCCAGTGTGGTCTTGGGGGGGGCCCACTCTTGTAAGTAAACCCTCACACACTGCTCTGTAAGGAACCCCAATAAACCAGTTTTGCAGTTCAGAGAAATTAGACTTGAGTTGGCCATAGGGACCCAGGGACTAGGGGGCAGGACAGTGTTTGAGCCTCCCAGAAGGAAATTCAGCAACAACCATGCACTACAGGTCCTGGGATTCATGAAGATAGGAACTGTCTTCCACATCACTGAGACCCCAGCTTCTGTGCTGCACTGAGCCTCCTGACAGTCACTCACTGATGTTTCTTTTTGACAAATAAAGGAATGGAAGAAGGCTAGCAAGATGGCTCAGCAGCTCCAGAGGTCGCCTGTACCATGCACACATAGGTGGCACTAAGTTTAATCAGTGGGTTAAAAAACAAAGCAATTAGGAGGGGAAAAATGGAGGGGCAAGGGAAGAGTTGGCGGGGGGGGAGGGGGGAGAGGACTTGACCAGCGAAACAAATGAGTCTAATCCCTGGGATCCACATGATAGAGGGAGAGAAGTGACTCTCTAAAGCTGTCCTCTGACCTCCGCAATTGTGCCGTGATGTACACACACACACACACACACACACACACACACACACACACACACACTTACATGCACATACATACAATGAAGTTTGATTTGGCCATAAAGAAGAACAAAACCATATCATTTTTAGGAAAACAGAGGTTTTAACTGTGGTAAGTAGAAAAGACAGTCTGGAGTCAATTTTCAGTAGATTTGTATTGTTCTGAAGGCATCATTTGCTGGAGACAAGAACTCAGATGCACACATAGAACCAGTCTCTCTCAATACAGAGACTCGAAACTGGCACAAGTCAAGTTCATAGGTCACTAGTTTCTACCAGCATATAAACCTTAACTTGTGAAAGTTAGCTGATGGTTCAACATTTTGTCTCTTGGGACATTTATTACTAAGCCAACATCATAATCACCTGAACAAGTAGGCTGACTTTAAATTCGGTTTTTAAGAGTAGGCCTGAACTCGGATGACACTGTCCCCTAGCGATCTATTAGAACTGTCTGTCACGCTGAACTGTGTTGATGGAGCTCTCTTGTGTCCTCAGACTGTGAAGATGGAGCTGTGTCCTACACAGTGCGGATGGAACCTTCTCTGGAAGCCTATTCCTTCCATCCTGTGTCCTTAACCCACCCTGCTCGCCATCAGGCCACACCCATAATGCATTGAGAATGGTTTCCCTTGTTTCACTGAGGAACTTAAGTTCAAGTTCTGCTTCACCCTTAATCTTCACAAACCGTCCCCAGTATCTCATCCATCCCAGGGCGCACTTCTTTTCCCTATTTCCACTGTGTTCAGGAGAGGTGGGATGCTGCCTTTCTGTGTTTTGATACGTTGCTTCTCAAGCTTACCCACATTCATCCATTATCTTTTTGGATGGAGTACCAAAGCACCCAACTGAGGTTGTCAAGGAGACACTCCATCATCGGACACAAGAGCACATGGTTTGTGGGAGTTAAATAAAAGTCATTAGAGTCATTAGTCTAGCCAGGCATGGTGGAGCATGCCTTTATCCCAGATCTCTGGGAGATTAAGGCCAGCCTGGTCTACATAGCAAGTTTCAGGCTAGCTGGAGCTACAGGGAGATCCTGTCTCAACAAAACAAAACAAAACAAAACAAAACAAAACAAAGCAGAAAATCATTAGTCCAGATTATATACATTGATCAAAGTCTTTCCTCCAGCCTCTCTTCCAAACATCTTATAATACTACATAAAAATATGATTGCTGTATTTTATCCAGGAAACCAACTTAAGATCAACTTTCTTTGGATGTTAGGAACTGTAAAACCAACAGCAATTCCAGCTAGTCTAGCTTTGTGCTAATAACCTCTTATTTCATCTGTCTAGTGACCTTAGAAGTAGGTGCTGTGTGCTTTGTCATTATATAAAGGAAAGAACTAATTAAATGACTTGACCAAAAGATGGTATTTGGCCAGAATCTTAGCTAGTAAAATGACACCCATCGATGCCTCTCACTTTCTGCTGTGAGTTAGGCAGCGTGCACTTTCCTGCTAAGAACTCAGACATTTTATGACCCCCTCAGTCTCACAGCAGGAGGGAAATGACAGTGTTTTACAATGGCTTTGGGAACATAGAAGATGTGTTAACGTTATGAATGATTTTGAATGAATAGTGAATAATGAATTTTCTTCCAGCACTTGAATTCCAATCTTTGAAACAATTTGGTAACAGTAAAAAAATATTAATTCTTCTCAGTGCAAATTAGCAGCCCTCGGTCAATGAAAGCCAAGAGGAGACTTTACTTTTCTATGAAATTAATGATTGAAACTGTGATTTGCTCTTTTTCTGAGGTATAATTTAAAAATGTTATTTTCATGGAAGTTTCAAAGTCAATTCCTCCTCCATTTAGGTCACTTGATATGGGAGCCAATGTCCAAATCGATGATCTTTTCCACTGTAAAATAGCCATTACCAAAGACAGGAAAGTGTGGTGTGGTGGCTCATTCCTATGACCCCAGACCTCGGAGGATGAGACAGAGGAAAGAAGATTTCTGTGATTTCAAGTCTACTCCAGGCTACATAGTGAGGCCTTGTCCCACAAAAACAAAGAAAAAGTCCTTGATGACAACCCCCACCCCCCAATCCTGGTTAAGAGAACTCCACCACAGAGGACATCCACCCAGTGAAAACACCTCAGAACCTGGAACATGCAGGTATTTCTCTGGACACCGATAAATGGAAGGCTGTAATGTACATGGGCAAAACCAGCTTATAGACAGGCAACCACTCTACAGACAGGGCACCCAGCTCAGTAATGGAGAACTTGTGTTCAATCATGTAGAAGGCTCATTCCTGGCCACAAACTCAGGAAAAGTAACTGCTGTAATGAGAAAAGTCTGACCCTGGGAGAGAATTTCCTAGGGCTTCTGCCTAGGTCTATAATGACCCTATTATTTTCTCTATAAACACATTTTCTCTAAAATGGACTAAGGGTGATTTGATATGGAGATCTGATTCAATCATGAGACCCAATAAATCACAGCTGTGGCATGGACCCTCAGAACGTCTGGGCATGAGTTCCATTTGACTTGCAGGCTTGCCTTCACTAGAAGGTGTCAGATTATTAGTTCTGAGATTTTATAAACTGGCTTTAGTAGATTCAATATGGCTAGGGTGCATACACCGGTATAGGAACACCCTTGTGTAATTTTCCGTTGACGTCCACTTGAGGATAATCCAGAAACCACACAGTATAATTAATGTGTTCAAACATGATGTAGGGTTGGGGCAAGAACTCAGTGGGTAAAGAACTCTCTCACAAGCAAGAGGACCTGAGTTCAGATCTTCAGAATTTACACAACACTGGACACATTAGTGCCTGTCGATAATCCCAGCACTTCCATAGCTGGAAGGGGGGCAGAGGTGGAGCAAACCAGAAGTGGTCAGACCAGCCAGCCTGGGGTAAACACACGTGTGTACACACGCACAGTGCACACATATGACGATTGAAGAGAATAAAGCATGCATTTAAACCTTTGAAAGAGGTTTCATGAACTCATCCATTTAGAGAATGCTTAGAGACAGAGAGGTGGCTCAGTGGTTTAAAGCACTTGCTGCTCTTCGACAGGATCCAAGTTCAGGTCTCAGTTCCCTGGTGGCCTCTCATTTAGCACCCATCCAGGCACACACATTAATAAAAATAAATATTTTTTAAAAAATATTTTATTTGGTTGTGAGCCTGATCC
>NW_008353556.1:213784-231985 GCF_000622305.1 Nannospalax galili
CTAGCCTCCTCCCTCTTTTCTTTTTTATTATTATTTTTATTTTATGTGTATGAGTGTGTTGCCTGCATGCATGTGAGTGCACCTGTGTCCTGCAAGGCCATGGTGGTCAGAAGAGGGCTTCAGATTCCCCTGGAATTGGAGTTAAGGATAGTTCATAGCTGCTATGTGGGTGCTGGGAATTGAACCTGGGTCCTCTGCAAGAGGAGTCAGAGCTCTTAACCACTAAGCCATCTCTCCAGGCCCAAATAAATATTTTAAAAATAAATAAAAATAAAGAATACTTAGTGAGCAACTACTGCATGCCAGACCTGGATGTGAAGGAGGATTAGGCGAACCCAGCATGGGCTGTGGCAGCAATAACAATTCTAGTGGTAGGAGTCGGGTCTCCATGGGGAACGTGATGTGGGAATTATACGACTTCTGACAATGGTCAGAAAAACAGGATGATGCATAGAAAACAAATGGTCAAAGGGCACCGACAGTGCCTCACTACAGGTAAGACTACTGAGAGCCAAGGACCGGCCACACTTACTTTCTTCGGATCCACTTCTAGCTTCATGATTAGCATTTCATTTTTAAGCCCGTATTACCAGTCTTATGTTTGCCATTTAATCTTTTTTTTTTAATTCCATACAAACAGACTTGGCTTTCGAGTTCTGAATCTTGAAGCTCATGGTGCATGGACTCCTCCTTCCCCATGAGTCAGGTGCATGTCCACAGCAAAGCCCCATGTCTAAGCAGTAACCTCTGAACCAAGGGCTTCTAGAATATTCCTACCTGTTTAGCCACCTCATTATATGAGCTGATAAGGTTTAAACTGTGTGGTTTGAGGGTTAAGATACTTTTACTTATGCTTGTAGAGAATATCAAGTTATAGAAAACAACCAACAGGCTTTCTTTGAAACCGGAGAATGGCAGGTGGATTTGCACAGCTATGAGAGTCCTGCGACATTCCAAGCAGTAGAACGTTAATGCCAGTTTACCCGTGAGAACAAAGAGAGCTATAGATCCGTTATTTTACCTCATTAGTCCTGATATGCTACAAAGAATTTTTAACCCAGGGCAAAGCTCAAAGCTTAATGGGGGAAACTGTAAAACATGGGTTCTGGTAGTAAAAGATCTGTGTGAGGTGTTCACAGACTCAATTGCAGAGCTGTGCAGTGGACTTTTTTCTTCACCAACTGGACTAACATTGTGTCTTCTTAGCTGATAAAACAGATTTGTGGTTGAGATTTTCATTAAAAATATAATCCTGCCCAGCACGGTGGTGATGGGCGCCTTAAATCCTAGTACTCAGAAGGTAAAAGCAGGCATATCTCTGTAAGTTCAAGGCCTGCCTGGTCTTCCTAGTGAGGTCGAGGTCAGCCAGGGCTACAGGGAGACCCTATCTCAGAAATAAAATATAATGTAATATAAGCCTGGTCTACAACATTTTGGTACTCATTAACAAAGCTGAATTCTTGCTTGGTAAGTTATAGAGAAATCATTAAATCACATAAAAACATTAGAGGATTACTAAGCTTCTCAGGACTCCATGAAAGACTAGTGGACAGAATGAGGCTTCGTTGATCATCCACGTGGCTTCCTTCCGGATGACCAAGGAAGCGGGTTCAGAAACTGAAGCACTTCCTTTTACGAGTTTCTAATAATTCCCTCACTGAGGTTTTGTGTGCACCTGTGGAGGTCAGCCTTGATACTGTCTTCCACAACGGCCTTTCACTTCGTGTCTTTGAGATAAGATCCCGTAGTGAACTTGGAGCTCACCTATTTGGATTTCTGAACGTCGCTGGGCGTTCAGCAACTTTTCCGGCGTCTCTTCAGAGTGCTTTCTTATAGGCAGAGTTTAGAATGAAAAACGAAACTTCCCAGAATCCTTTGCTCCTAGAATTGCAGATGTGCATTGATGTGCCGGTCAGACGAACCCCGAGAGACCGTCGTCAGCTGCTGCACGCATCTTCCCAGGGCGGCATCACCTTCCCAGGGCCGCATCTTCCCAGGGCGGCATCTTCCCAGGGCCGCATCACCTTCCCAGGGCCGCATCTTCCCAGGGCCGCATCTTCCCAGGGCGGCATCTTCCCAGTGCAGATCCAGGTGGCGCACAGATCCGCCTGCAGCCCGCGGTGCCTGCCGTATCCCTGCCAGGCTATGAGACGTCACATCCATAGCAGCTTCCTGAGTGGGTGGTGACAAAGGCATCCGTTCAAAAACAGAAGTCAAGTGTGGCGCGCTGGCTCTGCTTTGTGAATGAGGCAGCGACCGTGGGACCTTTGTGAGGTAGTTTGCTAAGAATGTTTCTTTGAGGGAAAAGGCAAGAACTCCTTTTTCAGTTCTTCTAGTGATTCAGGACGCACCCAACAGGCTGTTAACATTTTTTTTTATCTCCTTAGAGACCTGTCAGGCTTAAATTTTTAATTTAGGCCAAGATGAAAGGAAGAAGTATTATTTAAATTCATCTCTTCCAACTAAATTCAGTGTCCCTATCTTTTGATGCATGAAGTCAGATTAAATTCTGAACTTGATACATTTTTATTAAATTGTTGAAAAAGAAAAACTTCTTTGCATTGTTTATTTTTCTTCTGCTTTTAAAATGTTGAGGTCACTGCATTAGCTTTCTTGTTAAATTCCTACTCTGTATCTCCAACTCGGCCTTAGTGGAGGAGATTACAGGGAGGCCTCAGGAAGGAATGCTAAAAATACTAGAGAGAAAGGGAGTCCCAGCCTTCCTCAGAGGAGCTCCTAGTTCCTGTGATTTCCAGGAAATAGTTCTCTATTCTTCCCAAAGGAAGGGAAGAGAAAGATAGAGGGGACGGGGAGGGGGAGGGAGAGAGGGACTGGGATGCAGATGCTGACCGAGCTGTGTTTGTTACCTGCTGGTCACTAGCAGAACCCAGTGTGCTCACGTGCATGCCGTGCTTATTGATGAACGTGCGAACCATGTTTTATTTCTTCAGAGCAGATATAACCACCCAACTCTTTGATTCCCCTCTCTGCTCTGTATTCTGCATCACTGTCATTTTTATAGTCCAGATGCCAGCTAAGGGTGTGTCGTCAATCTGAGCTAAGATAAAAGGACTCTTATTTAGAGTCAAATTGAAGCTAACTCTCCAAACAGTCTTATTAGGGCATGCTGTGGTGGCACACACCTGCAATCCCAGCCCTCAGGAGACTAAGGCAGGGGATCAGAGTTCAGAGGGCAACAGGATGTGACGCTAGCACTTAGCAAACCAACGGCATTTATTCCCAGCAGGACTGGCATGAGTGTGAAGCTGTTGTGGGCCTTATGTGGATATGGACAGGGCAGCGGTTACTTCGAGTTCTTGACCCTCACCTTGAATCCTAGACAGGACCGGAGAATCGAGTTTATCGTTCTTTGCTGTCAATACCGTGGCTTTTATGGACACAGGTCAACACAAGATTTGAGTTACAACTAGGAAGAAATGGTCTCAGCATGTCTAAGACCAACATGCACACATACCAAGATATTACTTGCATGAAACCTTGACCTACTTAGAGAAAGATAGTTTTAGCACTGCCAGAGTGTCTATTTAAGCCACAGGGGAATTCACAATAGCAAGCACAGAAATAGCAAGGGCTTCTTTCGCCTGTCAAAATTCTGACGTTCTCCTGAGTTCTCATTTTCACCGCTTTCTCATTGTAACCTGGGGTATCAACTTTACAATGAGCTGCCATCTACTTCATAAGCTCTGGTGTATGCCAGAGAGCTTGGACATAGCATCAAAATGGTAAATCACAGGTAATTTTGGACCTGAGACCTGCAGGATCACATACTATATTCATTGGCAGTTTTAAAGCATGTTATGCACATAGAAACATGGATGCATGTAACAGGTGTGAGCTTTCTACACAGGAGAATTCATTCACTCTGTAAGTCCCTTATAAGTCACTTGGCAGCTTAGTTTTTACACTGACAATTTGGTTAAGAATGTTCCCTGTTTGGGGGCTGGAGAGATGGCTCAGTGGTTAAGAGCAATGGCTGCTCTTACAGAAGACCCAGATTCAATTACCAGGACCCACGTGACAGCTAAAAATCACCCAAAACTCCAGTTCCAGGGGATTTGGTGCCCTCTTCTGACCTCCTAGGGCATTTCATGACAGGGATGCACTTACATACATGCAGGCAATACACTCATACACATAAAATAAAAATAATAAATAAAATATTATGAGAGAATTGTCTATTTTCTTGGCTGGCTTCTTTATATTTCAATTGTAAATACCCTAAGGGCAGGTATTAATTTTGCTACTTCAAACTTACAAAGTTTGCACACAGCCAATTCTCAATGAGAGTTTGTGAAATAAGTTAAATGCCAACTGAATTCCTTTCTAAAATGATGGCAAGGTGGATGTTTTTCAAAAACTAATGCAAACATGAGAATTTTTGTTAAAACTGACTCAGAAGATCCCGGGTTGGGCCCACAATTCTGCACCTGTATTAGCTGATTGAGGTGTCGTTCTGATCACATTTTCGGACACATGGGTCTTCTCCCTCCTCAAAGTCTTACTAGTATGAGACAATATCACTTGGTGGTAAGTGACTCCATGAGTCAGTCAGAGAGACAGTGCAAAGACATTGTAGAGCTGCTAAAAGCTCTTTCAGTGTGCTGGGAAGGAAATTCTTTGGATGGTTGCTAAGAACTGTGAATGGTTGCTAGGAGGTTTGAACCCTGAAAGGCTCCAAGATAAGAATGGGGGGGAGGGTAAAACAGGAACCTGCCCCACCCCCCATGGTTACCCAGGCTCGAAGTTTTTGTTTTCCAAAACTGCCACGTACATTACCTGTAATCCACTTAATTATCACATATGTGCTATTTACCTTTTGCTTTCATTCCCCACATATGAGTATACATGTTCCCTAAAACTTGGAGGAACTGGCCTCACTATAGAGTGATTTATGTGTCAGTCTGTTGGTGTAAATTAAAACTATTTTTCATCTGACTTGGTGGCTGTTCTCTTGACTCTCTTGATTTTTTCCATAACATTTCTGGAGGCCCCAGTGAGATCAAGCCACCTTGCCCCTCATCTGTCATAGGGGCTGCACCTGGGCCCTGCAGCCCCTCAACCCCTGGAACAGAGAAGTGTGCACTCCTAAGAATTTTCATTACGGAGTCTCCTTACAGGAGGCCACAAAGGGCTGCATAGGCCCTGGAGCCTCTCACCAGGTGAAGCAAGATGGAAAGCCAGACTGGACATACAGGTAAGGCCCCTGGGGTAGACAGGTAGAAGCTGGCCCCGGCTGATTCCCCAGAGGAGGTTGCATCTGAAGTCCTGATGTGATTCCAAGATGGCACTGGCCTCTAATCCGGAAGGAAAGGGGACCACAAACCTCAATGCAATTCTGAGGTGCTGGCCCCATTCGAGCAGAACAGGAATTTAATGGGAATCACCAGGGAACAAAAGTCTTAACCGCCAAATGATTGTGGGTGAGTGTGAAAGTGACGGTTCCACCTGGTCAACTTTAAACTGGGCTACGCAGGCAATTGTAGTGTTAAGGTAAAACCCTCCAAATTAAAACTTTCTGTGATGTCGAGTGGCTTGATATCAGGCCTTGCTGGGGAAGAATCCCTGAGTCCAGATGGAAGCTACTCGAACCCTAAAACTCTGCCTCATACCAGAAGAGGAGGGAGGAGCACCCCATAGCTATGAGGAGGTTATGGAGGAAGTGTTCTCCTCTCGTTCAGATTTAAAAGATGAGTGGCTACTTGCAAAGGCCCATCCTAAACAAACTCCTTGATTATTGTGTTTCGGGTGCACTTAGCTTTCCTGTAATTATGTGTCTATGATAACCGTTTGTCATGTGTGTCTGGAATTTCATGTCATTATGTCATATATGTCTATAACTTTTCTCAAATGTTGAGATTGCACATAATTCTGTCATGTGTGTATATGACAATTATCCTTATATGTTGTTTCCATCAAAACAATTTTTAAACTGACCACTTTAGTTTTTCTTTTTACTTTTTTATTGTGCACAAAATTATTAGTTTTGCTTCGGCATGTCCGATTAAAATACACACTATGTATTTATGAATATGGACACTTTGATAATGCATTCAAAGGCCTTAAAAACTTAGGTACCATAAACATCTTTAAATTTGTTAGACAATGTCTCTAGGTCTAGTGTTTCACAAAACTTTATGTGCTATTTATTTACACAAAACGGTATCTGTGCTGGTTGTTTAAGGATCTTATTTATTATACACCTTTTGGTTTTGGTTTGCATTCAAAGTGTTTGTTTCAAGGTGTCTCTTCTGTTTGCTTGCTTTGAAAGTATTTTTTCAACATTTGGTCTGGTTTGTTTTGCTTTCAGAACTACTGAAGGCCTGAAAACTGGTTTGAAAAACCAAAGTCCAGCTGATTATAGGTTTGTTTCTTCAGTTAGCTCATCCTCAGAGCTTAGGATGAATTCTGGGTCTGGTCTTCCTGCCTCATCTGTGCTGACCATGTCCTTCACCCTCTGTTTCCTGCTCTATATGATGGCGGATGCGGCTTTAGGGAGGCACTCTTCTGCTGAGCTGTATCTCTCACTTTTCTCGCCTGGAACAACTCTTTTGCTTTTAGCACTCAATTTTAAGTCTACACTGAGCTGTCTTTATACTATTTAGTCCTAAAATTTCTATCAGCAGTTGAAGCCAGGAATCCTGGTTTGGCTGGAACAGAGGGCTCTAAAACCTGGGAGAGCTCCCCAGGCTCCTGGAGATGGTCACGTGGCAGCTGTGCTTCTGTTTCTCTGACTAGAGACCCATTTAAAATCCCCTAGACTCATCCATACTCTGGCACCTGGATCAGACACAGCACATGGCTTCTGCAGTGCATTTTAAGAGATGATCCCCAACATGGCCTAAGCCAGTCTCTTGTCTCCGAGAGAATAGCCAGAGACAAAATGAGAATTCTACAACATGCTCAGAATTACTACTTCTAAATTTTACTATGCTTGTCTTATAAAAGTTGCTATTTACTTTTGTGTGTACACTGAACAACCTCTAGACATCTCTGAGAATTAACTCGCAACTCTTCTCTGCAGTGTGTCTTCTTAGGTGCTGGGCAGCGGTGTGATTTTGTGCTTGTTTCCTGTGCAGTCTTCCCTCACCCTTCTTCCTCCTAGGAAGCAAAAGACTGCCTTGGGCCTGAGCTGTTGTCACAGACCATCAGCCCTGCAGACCTGCCTTGCCCGTCCCTCTGACCCTGTGTGCTGTGCTCCTGAGCTTTCATCCCTCATTCTTCCCAAGTCCCTGCGTGCTACTATGGGAGCATTAACTGTGAGCAACTGGAATTGAATCATACTTGTGAAAACTATCTCCTTATATGCTTTTGGTGTTAACAATCTTTAAATGGTTTTCAATAATGAATCGATTTTGTATTGCCTTATTAAAATCAAATACTTCTTATCATCCCATTCTTTACCCTCTCCTTTAATGGAATTGTCTTTAATTAAAACTTTTTAAACATTGACTTGTTTTACTCATACCGAAACTTTTGGTTATATTTAGTTATGAGTACAAATGTAATGTATAATTCTGTTATCCGTTACCTGTTGAGTTTGAAACCCAGTTAGGAATATTTACCGTATGGAATATAAATGACATTTCTGAAAATGTTTTATTCAAGTGAAAGCCCTTATGTTTAGCATCAGTGTGTGGGGCTTTGTACAGCATGGCCATTCCTGAAATAAGATTCTCAGATGATAGATAGATAGATAAATAGATAGATAGATAGATAAATAGATAGATAGATAGATAGATGATTGATATAGATAGATGATACATAGATGATAGATGATAGATAGATGATAGATAGATGATAGATAAATAGATAGATAGATGATTGATAGATAGATAGATAGATGATAGATGATGATGATAGGTAGGATAGATAGATGATAGATAGATGATAGATAGATAGATGATAGATAGATAGATAGATAGATAGATAGATAGATAGATAGATGATAGAGGATAGATAGATAGATAGATGATAAATAGATAGATAGATGATTGATAGATGATAGATGATAAAGTATTGTTTACTTTTTAAAAATTTTTTATTATTTTTATTTGATGTGTGTGTGTGTTTGTGTATTGCCTACATGTATGTGAGTGCACCCGTGTCATGCAATGCTGCGGAGGTTAGAAGAGGATTTTGGATTCCCCTGGAACTGGAGTTAAGGATGGTTTGTATCTGCCATGTGGGTGCTGGGAATCGAACCTGGGTCCTCTGCAAGAGCAGTCAATGCTCTTAACTGCTGAGCCATCTCTCCAGCCCAGTACTGTTTACTTTTAAGAATTTCTTTTATATACCCTTATGAAATATTAAAGACCAATCAGACCATTAATGGACATTTAGACACTTGGTCAACTTTTAAAATGAAAATAATACTATAAAGTAAGACCAAAACTGGTGTCATCGGTGAAATTAATAATTTTCAGTATGTTCAGACTTCAATTTACAATGGAAAACTGGGTTGGGCTCTGCAACTAAAAACTCACAATATTATGAAACCCATGAAAATTTTTCAATGTTATTATTTTGACTGTATTAAATTTTAGAGTCACATTTTATTCTGATCAGAATTTACAAGGTATGGAGGTTTTGTTTTTGAAACTAGTTTGTCATAACATTGTGACTAACCACAGTATTTCTCTTATGGAACTGTTGTGACTGTGTAGACTTATGTTTACCACTAAGAAAACAATTATTTAAAAAAATAATAATTTGCTTGATATCAAATTGATTTTAACTAAAATTGTTAAATTACAACATTGTTCTTATTGCTTAAGAATATAAGTTAATTTTAAGAAATGATTACTTCTGCTCCAGGGTGCAATTTATTTCTATGTTTAGATATGTTTTACATAAAATAAACATTTCACAACTAGGGCCTCTTTAGAACCAATGAACAGGTTTGTTGAGCTGTGTATCTTTGGCAAGCCTATGTAAAACATCTCTAAACATTTAAAAAAGAATTGGTCATTTAAAATCTACTTCAAGGCTTATAAGGACATATTATGAGGTTATATTATGATAGTATATTTGAGATAATTTCTCATCTCCATATATATATATGAAGGAATAAATATTAATTACTTATTTAAATTCTCACAGCAAATGGTAAATTTGTGTGAATTTGATTATTTCTCATGGTATTAAGAAAATAAAAGGGTAAAAAGTTGGTAAAGGATATAAAATAGAGATGTTTTAATAAAAAATTTATATATAAAGATGAAGATGGATAGATATTCCCAAAATAAAAGTGATAATGAGAACGTTTAAGCAAGTTTACTGGCAGTCTGAACAGGGTTACAGAGATACAGAGTTGTTGTTAAATTTCAGTCCACTCCTCTGGCTTGTATTGCATACCCTATTACAGTCTTGGATTAAATAGATGCAGATAAGAATTAGGTTACTTATGGCTACTGAAAGATGTCCTTTATGTTTCTCTGTATTATGAAAGTGTTGCTTTTGGTACTTTCTTTTGCCAATAACGATAATTTAGTTCAAGAGGAGCTAGGTTTACCTCCTTGAACCAGACGTATACACTCCAGAGGAAACAGCTTCAGTGAGCTTGGTCTGAATCATGATCAGCTTATTTCCCACTTATAGGTATGTGATATGACCCTCCCTTCCATCTGCAAAACTGTAAATCGAGTTTTGAGGGCTAGGAAAGAAAGGAGATTGCTTCTGTTTGTAGTAGAACAGTCTTCCTTTGGGGTAGACATAAGAAAATTGTTTTAAATCCCCTTCCTGGACTATGCCTACTTGACCTGTGATGTTAAAGCTCTTCCAGTCAATGTTTATTCCAGAATGTTTGGGTTTCTGTGCAAGCTTTATCTACATATTACATAATAATTAAAGGCACCAGACTACTGTAACTGATCTTCTTGGATGTTGAATTATCATACTTAAGGCCCATACTAATCCCCTAAAAGAACTTAAAGGGACAATTTTGTTCCTCGCCCTCCAAGCTCAACTAAGTCCCAGGGGACTAGGGGTGGCTCTCTAAATGTCCTGTAACTGTGATGAGTCACCTGTCCTCTTGTTCAAGGAGGTCATGGAGTCCCCATCAGAGGGACTCAAACCAGTGTCAAGCCTATAAAGAGGAAGTTCAACCCAGAGACAAAGCTTCCACCATGCTTCCAAGCCAAGTCATGGTCAAGCAGGACTGCCTGACTTATCCTCATGTAGATGGAACTGATAAAAGGAAAACCAAAGACCCCTGAGGATCAGATTCTCAACTGATCTTGAGAAAAAGAAAAACTTGACCTATATGTCTTTAAGCACCCAAAAGGAAAGTATAGCCAAAGATCAAAGTGATCAGTATATTTCTTTTAAAGACTGAGGAATTGTGATTCTCAGACATTAGGCTTAAAAGTTCATATGGGGGTTGGAGAGATGATTCAGCAGTTAAGAACACTGGTTGTTCTTGCAGAAGACCAGGGTTCGAATCCCAGCACCCACATGGCAGCTAACAACTCTTCGTAACTCCAGTTCAAGGGGATCCAACAGTTTCTTCTGTCCTCCACAGGCATTGCACGACACGGGTGCACTTACCTACACGCAAGCAATACATGCATGCACATAAAATAAGAATAATAAATAAAAATATATTTTTAAAAAGTTCATATGGAAAATTTTTCTCCTTGATAAGAAAAGTACTATTCAGACATAAGACTTTAGATCTTGGCCTAGTTCAACACGGTAGTGCTACCTACAGCCAAAAAGGATAAGTCCACTATTGTTCTTATCAAAATTAAATAACGATCACTAAATTTCTTCTCTCTTCCTGTCTAGAAGCCATTTAAGAGGGAACTCACACTGTGACTCTAACCACTCCAACCACTATCAAAATTTCTGAAAAGCAGATCCTGAGTCCAACTGTGACAGCCAAAAGAAATTTGAGGAGTAACCTGATAAATGGAGACTTTTGGAAGTTCTCATCAAGAAATTATAATGGACTTTAATTTGGATATTAAAATTCACCCTGTTCTGACTTCTTGTGCTCCCCTGCCTAGAACTTCTTCCTAACTACTCCTGCTTTACTTCTTCACATCGCCTCCCAGGCACCAGTCAAGGACTTCTTTTCTGTCTACAGCTATGCTTTGGGGTCCTTTAGGTAGACCCACTGAGGGGTACCCCCGTTGCCACACTCTGTGCCCCTATTCATCATGGAAAAGGCCAGAATGACGGGTGTCCAAATTCCCTGCTGGTGATTAAGTCTACCTCTTCAGAGGAAAGAGAAATAAAAATAGAAAGTAAAAATGAGCTAGACAGTTTAGGGTGAAGAATCCCCCCCCCCCCCCCGCCCCAATAAAATGACCAGATTCTTTCTTAGCTGAGAGCTGGAAATTTCCTTGGATCTGCCAGTAAAATCATCCTTATCTGAGACTAGAGTTGCCAGAACTGTCAGAAAAGAGAACTGTGCTATTTTTATGCAAATCAGTCCGGCTTGGTTAGAGAGAATCCAAAGAAGCTACTAGAGAGACGAAAGGTCAAAAAACATGTCTCACTGGAAAAGTACCTGAAATACTTGGTGGCCCCTGGATAACCCCACTTACAGGACCAATAGTCATGGTTCTATCAGCTCTCCTGCTAAGATCTTGTATAATAAACATAAGGGATTATGCTGATGAAGAGGAGGGAATGTAAAGGTGTTGTAGAGGTGCTAAAAGCTCTTCCAATGTGATAGGAATGAAATCCTTTGGATGGTTACTAAAACTTTGAATGGATGCTGGGAACTTTGGACACTGAAAGGCTCCAAGATAAGAATGGGGGGGGGGGTAAAACTGGAACCTGCCCCACCCCCTGCAGTTACCCAGGATTGAAATTTTTGTTTTCCAAAACTGCCACGTTTCTATAATCTTTGTAACCACATGTTACCTGTAAACCACTTACTTGTCACATATGTGATATTTACCTTTCCCTTGCATTCTTCACATGAGTATAAATGTCCCCAAAAATTTGTGGGAGGGGCTGACACCATTATGGAGTGATGTGAGAGTCAGTCCACCGGCATATATTAAAATCTCACTCTCTTTTACCTGACTTGGCAGCTGGTCTCTTGACTCTCCAGCTTCTTCTGTAACAACATGCGCTCACATTCTAGCACTTTCACTTACTAGTTAGATACACAGGAACATTATTGAATCTGTGTCTTAATTTCATTTCTGTGTGTACATATGTGTGTGTGTGTCAGGAGTGTGGTGGATAGGCACCTGTATGTGCAAGAGCTTACAATCATATCTGTGTCACTCTCTACTTAGCATCTCTTACTGAACTTGGAGCTAGGTTGGTAGCCAGTCGGCTCCAGGAATCCCCCTGTCTCCACTATTTCCACATCTTCACAGTGTATGGTCATGCCTGGCTTTACATTCCAGCTCTGGGTGTTTGAATCAAGTTCTCATCCTTGCACAACAAGTGATTATCTGCCAAGCTGGATCCCAGTCCTGTGTCTTAATTTCTTTAGATATAAAATGTTGATGATAATAGTGACCTTGGAAAATTGGCATATGCCATAATACTTAGAAGAGCACCCTAGAGAAATAGTAAAGTATGTGGTGTATGTATATTGAGCACTCAGTCAGTGGCAGGTATTTTTTTGGTGATTTTTCCCCTTTTATGTGCTCACTATTACATGTTAAAAATCTCTTTGTTGTAAGCACAGCTAGGTTATAACTCAGGCTTGAGGTTTCCTGGGTCAATTTCCCTGATCTGCAGAAAAAAAAAAAAAAAAGCGCAGTGTGTCCAAGGGTGTGTCAGGACTCCGTGAGGAAACAAATATGGTATAGACAGAGGAACGGAGAGGCACCAGGTGGAAATGTGACATATTAGTAAAAGAGGCTGCTCTGAGGGTAAAGAAGAAAAGACAAAAAGTATACAGATGTGCAGAGAACCTGCCTGTTCCGTGGGGGAAGATGAAGATGTGTGTGCTGGACAAGGGGCAGAATTCACAGGTTCCGTTCTGTCTTCTCTCGCCCTGAGAAAACTAAGTGTCTCGAGGTAAGACTCATGGTAAACGGCAGAGGAAGGGTGTGTTCTCCAAGGGATCTCGGAGACAGTGGTGAGCTGACCAAGGAAGGGGCCCAGCACTGGCTGCTCTCGGTGAAGACGGGCAGAAAGGAACTCCAGGGGAGTAGTCAGAAACGAAGCTGGAGGCCACATGCACACAGCTGACTACCAACCACCCAGACAAGGGAGGGAAATGTAAATTTACCCCCACGCACACTTCACATCCTCCACATGTGCTGGAAGGTGTTTCCTACAGTCTGAACGCTGCCTTCCGGAAAAGAGCCAAAAGCCTCAGAGGGTCAAAGCCACGTCACATAGACAGGAGATGACACAGGCACAGGAATGGAAAAGCCAGCTAGGCAGCATGCCAGGTGCAGGTGGAAGTTTGCTGTCTAGGGAAGTTTGTTTTCCCCAGGAAAACACAGGCATGAAAGTAGCTGCCCACATCTGACCCTCCAGTACTCAGTGTCTCAGTATAAGACGGACAGAAACCCAACGGTTCCTGAAAATCAATATGATTTTTTAACATGAAATTTGGGGTCATTTTCTCGGTTTTTAAAATACATTAAAATATTCACACCTAGCTGCGGAACCAGGGCAAGTAAGCAACCCGGGTGTTACGGACCATGATCAGAATGTCATAAATGTGAAATGAAGACCAGCTCCCATCACATTACGTAAGATCCAGCACCGGAGAAACAAGGAATCTGCAAAGCCGTACACTGCCATGAAAAAAGCATTTATTCAAGCTACGATGAAGACGTATGACCTAATAACTATTCACCTTTTCATTTATTTTCTTGCTCTCATGAGTAAATAAACCATTGTGAATAATGCAGTCGGTAACACAATGAGTAATGTCCACAATATGCAAATTCATTTGTCATAATGACCACAAAAAAGTAAAGGCTAAACATAGATCCTCTTAGAGTAAAACTAAACTTGTGTCCTATTCATCCAGGCACTGGAATGTAGCTCCATGCTGCCAGCAACTGAATCTGAAGAAAAAAACTAAAGTACTCAGATATTACTTTCAGTATTTGTTACCAAATTATTGACATTTGTAGAAAAAGAAGAATCATCCTTACCCAGGGAAAAGAATATTGGACATTCTCCCTGGACATTTTGAGTCTAGTTATAGGACGAGGTACATTTTATATGAATTTTCAAATAGCAGAAGCTTGAGAAACAAACAAAAGTGTGTACAAATATTTTCCAAGATTTTACGTAAGATAAAAATATTAATTATAACAATTATTGACATGAGCTGGAGAGATGGTTCAGCGGTTAAGAGCACTGGCCGCTCCTGCAGAGGATCCAGGTTCAATTCCCCACAGCTAACAAACCTCCATAACTCCAGTTCCAGGGAATCCATTATCCTGACCTCTACGGGCCTTGAATCACAGGGGTGCACTTATATACATGCAGGCAAAACACTCGTACACATAAAATAAAAATAATAAATAAACTATTTTTAAAAAATGATTGACAAAGGAACTAAAAAGATAGCTTGGTAGTTAAGAGCACTTGCTATTTGTATAGAGGACTCAGGTTCATTTCCCACCACCTACATTGCACAGCTCATCTGGAGCATTCTTACTCGACATGGTGGCACACACCTTTGATCCTAGTATTTGTGAGGTAGAGGAAGGTTGATGTATGTGAGCTTCATTTGAGGCCAGTTTGGCCTACAAAATGAGTTCTGGGGCATCTAGGGCTGCAGAGTGAGGCCCTGTGTCAAAACAACAACAACAAAAAACAAACAAACAAACAAAAAACATTGACAGGAGTGGCTGCCTTTTATTTAGGATTATTTAAAATATTTTAGATCCGGGCGTGGTGGTGCACACCTTTAATCCCAGCACTCGGGAGGCAGAGGCAGGTGGAGCTCTGTGAGTTCAAAGCCAGCCTGGTCTACATAGTGAGTTCCTGGACAGCTGGGGCTACCCTGTCTCAAAAAGACCAAAATAATAATAATAATAAAATAAAATAAAATATTTTAGAAACAAAGGTCATCACACACACCCAAACTCAAAACATGTAGGAAGTAACTTAGTAAGAAATACTAGAAACCGACTTACTTATTACAAAGAATAAATTAAATAATATAAGTGGATTAAAAGATGGCAAGGCTATATTTATATGCACATATAATGCAATACTCATTAACTTTTAGAATAGTGACACATTCTCCTGTGGGACAAGGATGGACCTAAAAACATATCACCTGATCTCACTTGTATTCAGAGCATCCCACGACTCTCATCAGGAAGCATCCTCATACAGCAGTGTGCAATGCACACAAAAGGCCACCACTGGCTAAGTTTTAGAGAATCAGAGACTGCAGAGTGTGGGCCCTGGATGGGACTCTGACATTAAACCCACCCACGGCTCAAGGGCCATTGCAGAAGAGGGGGCGGAAAGACTGTAAGAGCTGGGGTTGGTCCAGCAGGGGCTTTCAGGCCACTGGACGTTTGCACATGTGAACTTGCAGCAATGGTGCAAGCCAACTCAATGGTTGCAGCCAACTCAATCAGATAAGAGCCCAGCATGTAGTGATGGAAATGGGTAGCGGGTGGCCCTAGCCTGGGAACTGTTGCCAACTTATTACTGCTGGGTGAGGGAGAGTAGGCATTCTTTAAGATCTCTAGATAGGCTGACTAGACTCCAATGGATGAACTTGCACCAAACGACATCGGGGTTCAAATGCTTGACTGCATAGACCCTAACATGTATGTGAGAATATATAAGGTCCAGTGGGGGGATATGGATGAGGGAAGGGGTCTAAATTTGATTAAGAATTGTTCTATGAAATGCACAAAATCTCAATAAAAATATTTTTTCTTTTTTTTTTTTTTTTTTTTTTTTTTGGTCTTTTTGAGACAGGGTCTCCCTGTAGCCCCAGCTGTCCTGGAACTCACTATGTAGACCAGGCTGGCCTTGAACTCGCAGAGATCCACCTGCCTCTGCCTCCCAAGTGCTGGGATTAAAGGCGTGTGCCACCACGCCCGGCTAATAAAAATATTTTTTAAAAATGGTTGATATCCAAGGCTGGAGAGATGGCTCAGTGGTTAAGAACACTGGTTGTTCTTGCAGAAGACCCGGGTTCGAATCCCAGCACCCAACTGTCCGTAACCCTAGTTCCAGGGGATCTGATGGCCTGTTCTGTCCTCTGTGGGCATTGCATGGCACGGGTGCACTTACCTACATGCAGGCAATACATGCATACACATAAAATAAAAATAATAAATAAAGTATTTAAAAATGATTGCTTTCAGAGAAGCAATACAGCCAACAGTGGTTACCAGAGATTGGAGGTTGGGAGACAGAAGGTGTGGTAACCAAAGTTGTCCTTCCAGAGACACATGATGACCCAGCTCAAGGCTTCCACTCTACCCACAGTTAAAAGACTCTGCAGACTTGGAAATGGCTCAGCAATTTTAAGCATTCTCCTAAAACATGTTAGTATGTGAAGTAATGTGTATGTTGAACAGCTTGATTTAGCCACATCACAATGCACACATGTATCTGATCATGAAGATATACAGCTTTGATAAATAGTTAAAAATAGATTTAAAAGATGTCTGGAAAAGAGGCGATCATTTAGCAATACACCTGAAACACCCAACATGATCATTGTAACACTCTCACCATCACAAGGATCACATGTGAAATGCATATATTCTCTGCATATTAATCACAATCAAAACACCTGATCAACTGCTCATAGAACAGTACAGGAACATTAGAAGTGATGAATTAGGGTGTGACGAACAGAGGTGGAAAGATCTCCAGAAAGAGCAAAGAATGAAACAGCAGTAGAGGACGGTTTGTAATGCAAAATCTCTCCTTTCAACAGAGACAGTGAGGAATGGAAGCCATCTTTGCTGGTATGTATGGAATTCTCATTACAAATGGAATTCCTCTGCTTAGATTAAACTAGAAACAGAAATGAAGAGAGCACAGCCATAGTCTTGCAATGCTAAATGATGAAATGTGGTGACTGGCAGAATATACAAAACACATCTCATATAAAGAGGAAAATGTGGAACTCATGTAAGTAAATCATTTTTATAAGTTATTTGCAATTGATTGCTTTATATGGATCTACCACATGATCCTTTCTTACACTTTATAAACATGGAGGGAAACTAAACCAGCAGGAGGAATTTCTGCCCTTCGGCAAAGAAACACACGCCAGGTAAGACGTGTGTTGCTCTGAACCAGTCTGTTCAGCATCAGAGCTACAGCCGAGCCAAAAGGACAGTTAAGTAGAGACGTTCTGTCACTGATTTGATCTCCAAACAATGCACACAATGTTCCTAGTGGAGGGTGCAGGGCCGCCTGTGGCACTCGCTCGCCTTCATCTAGATGGACCTAGCAGAAACCGGTCTGATGCACTCACCACTCAGCTCTGCACACAGAGCTGCCCATCAAGCAGAAGGTCACCAGTGTGGCTGGAAGTCAAAACAGTCAGTCTGTATATGAATCCATCTCTCCTTGACAGTGTTTCTTAAAGATCAAGATATATGGCTTCCTGTTGATGTTGGTGGTCTCACAGTTTTGAAATTTTTATAGTTTCGCTTTTTTTCCATTTATTTATTTATTTTTAAATTTGTTGAGAATTTTATAAATGCATATAACGTGTTTTGATCAAATCCACACCCACTCCCTCCCCTCCAACACCATCCATACCTCCCCATCACTTTTTTCTGACAACTTCATGTACTCTTTCTTCTTTTTTTTAATGGGGCTTCTGGCTATTCTAACATTCCCCCCTTCTGAAGAGGTAACCCTAAAGTCTTTCAGGGATTAGATAAAAGCTCCCAGATACTTCTGACGTTTTTGGCCTTTGGAACAGAGTATGCTGCTAAGAGGCCCAAGTACATTTTGACTTTTAGCCAAGAAACTGGTTACTTTTCTTTGGGGTCTTTTTACCCTAATGCCTAGCCAATTTCTACCTCCTATTCTTATCACACCATCCTCTGAAGGGGCTACCCAAATTGCCGATAAGGAATCAGGAGGCAGATCGCTCTGGCTTCTTCCATGCTGAACATGGACGCAGGGTGAGGCAACTGGAGTACCCCTTCAGTGGGTCTATCTAAAAGACTCCCAAATTGCATAACTCTTGTCTCTAAGGAGAGAAGAAAGTCCTTGAATCATGAATGGGAGATGTGGAGA
>NW_008353556.1:232007-255494 GCF_000622305.1 Nannospalax galili
TCCACTGGAGTTTCTTGACAAGGGCTTCCAAAAGCATCCCTCTATTGGGTTCTCCTCATTTTTCTTTTGTCTTCCGAGGCTGGACTCTATAGAGTGGTGGATTCAGGATTTTCTTTCAGGTATTTTGATAGCTGTTGGAGTGGTTAGAATCAGTGTCAGTTCCCTCTCAAAGGCTTCTAGGTAGGGGGAGAAAACAAATCTATCCATCATTTTAGAACACTAGTGGGTTGTCTCCCTTAGCTACCGGTGGGCACTACAGTATTGGAGACCAAGATCTGAAGCCTTACACCTGAGCAGCACTTTCAGATCAGAACCAAATCATCCATGAGAAATAACTGTCTAAATAACATTTTATATGGACTTAAGCCTAATGTCTGAGAAATATAAAACCTTGAACTCTTAAAGAAATATACTGATGACTTTACTCTTTGGTTATACTTTCCTTTTGGGTGTTTAAGGCCATACATTTGGCCCAAATAAATCAATTTATTTTTGCTCTTAAGGTCGTTTGAGGATCTGTTCCTCAGGGGTCACACGGGCTTGGGAGGAGCCCGATTCCTTTCTTTTAACAGTCCATCTATGTGAAGATAAGTCAAAGGTCCTGCTCAACCATGTCTGGCTTCACTTGGAAGCATGAATAGATGCTTCCTCTGTGTTGACCCTCCTCTTAGTAGACTGGACACTGGTTCAAGTCCATCTAGTGGGGTCTCCATGGCCTCCTTGAACAGGAGGACAGTTCACCCCATATTTTTAAGAATGCTAGATTGAAAGCATCTTCAAAGTTGGTCAATTCTTGTCTTTTGAAAACAACTCAATTTCAACTTGTACTTCCAAAGGTAGAGTGGCCAGCCTTCCTTCTCCTCCATTGAAACTAGTCACTGTCGCTGCCTGGTGTGTTTGCAGCTCTCTTCTGCTTGCCAAGGCTCCACACGGAAGAACACTCACAATGTCGGAACAAAAGGAAGCAGCTTAGGCCTCGACCTCTTCTGCTCTCATTGTGTTAGTGTCTGAGGTTCAGTCGTTTGTGTTTACATTTGCTGTTCTTCAATAGTTATAGGTAAGAAACAATCACTTGATATAGACCTTCATGTATCATATTTATTATGTATGCAATAATACACAAATGCCTAAGCAGAACTCTATGAAAAATGAGGGATAAAATAATAAGTTCATGAGGCATAAGCATAAACACTTAGAAAATACACAACTTGGGATCCTGTTTACAATTCCAATGTTAAAATTAATAATTTTACTGACTCTTCTAGTTTAAGCCTTATGAGTGAATGAGATTGCTTTTGATAACTTTAGGAAGTGGCCAACTTAAACTTTGTAATTTATATTAATTGTTGGAATAATTTAAAAGTCAGCAGTTTTATGAATGAATATATGTAATAAAATTTCTTAGGCATTCGCTCATTTCTTATCATGATAGGGGTCTTATACTTTATGAAAACAGTTACGGTGAGCATTGACGGCTGATTAAGAATTAAATTCACGGGGCTGGATAGATTCTGGTTAAGAGCACTTGCTCCTCTTGCAGAGGACCAGGGTTCAAGTCCCAGCACCCACATGGCTGCTAACAACTGTCCATAACTCCAGTCAATGACCTCTTCTGACCTATGTGGGCATTGTATGACAGGGGTGAACTTGCAGTACAGGCAATGTACTCACACACATAAAATACACATAATAAAATATTCTAAAAAGAGCTAAATTCATGAATGACTTATGCAAACATAGTTTTTTTGATAAATAGATGCTATGCATCGATGTAGACATCACCTGTAACTGAACTTAAAGGGAAAGTATATACATTATGTGCTGATTTGTAGATGCTTTGGGGTCTGTTGAGTACATAATAGAATTAACTCTATGAAGTGAAATCTGTTTAATTTTACGAGTGCCATGTTTAACATGGTATTGAACCTTTCAATAAATGGCTTCGTGTACTTAAGTGTGCAGAACTTTTTTCTAAGTTATATTAGTTCAAACATTTCTCTTTCCTTTTTTCCACATAGAAACAGGAAGAGAGAGCCAAAGTTATGAGTAGACAATACTGACACGCAACACTGAGTCACGATGTTGGGGGGTCTGCATGTCTTCACCAAAAACCTGTAGCTAGAATGTGAGAAGATTTGACAGGTGGCATACATTACTGGAAATTTGGGACTAGAAAAGCTCTTTTCAGTTCTACACTGTGTTAGCCACACGCACTCGGTAAAAATATATCAGGTCTCACAGTCATTTTTCTTTCCTGGAATAATAGACAAAATGACCAGAAAATGACTCATAAGTAAAATATGTATGTGTGTAATAAGAAACCAAGGTTTATTAATTATAGCTATAAATTGGAACCCAAAGTCCAAATGACCTGTGATGTTAAATATATTTAATATGTTCCCTTTAGATATTTTTCTGTTGTTAGTAACTTAAACCTACCAATAGTAATATATTTATTTACATATATTTATAGATATATTTACACTTATTTAATTATGTATGAATTCTATGAGAAAAATTCTTCTTGATAAACATTATTGTAATGCTTCATCGAAATTTTTTCAGTGGATATAATATTCAAATCAGTACATCTTTGAAAAGTAATCATGAATTATGCACTCCAACCACACTCATGGCCTTCAGGAGGATATCAGTCCCATTATGGCACGTCAGGAATACTCGATTGACTGCCTCATACCATCCCTGTGGAGTTCGAGTCTGTGTGTAACTTGTGGTCAACACATACATTCATATCAAGAATGTTTGCATGGCTGAAACAGCCACAGCAATAAAGGAGAGAGCAGAGCCCCCTGTCCAATGATGGGGGATTATTAAAAGGAGAAAGAGAAGAGAATCTTGCTAAATTTATATCTGTTTTCAGATAGTGCCTGGGTCAAATGTAGGATCAGAGAAGTCTGTCTGATATTCTGATATTTGCCCAAGGAGAGTATTGGTCAGATTTAGAACGATGATAGACAGATGATAGATAGATAGATAGATAGATAGAGATAGATAGATAGATAGACAGATATAGATAGATAGATAGATGATAGATAGATGATAGATAGATAGATAGATAAATGATTGATAGTGATAGATAGATAGATAGATAGATAGATAAATGATTGATAGATGATAGATAGATGGTAGATAGATAGATAGATAGATAGATAGATGATAGATAGATGATAGATAGATAGATAGATAAATGATTGATAGATGGTAGATAGATAGATAGATAGATAGATAGATAGATAATGATTGATAGATGATAGATAGATGGTAGATAGATGCTAGATAGATGATAGGTAGATAGATGATAGATAGATGATAGATAATGACTGATAGATGATAGATAAATAGAAGATGATGATGATAGATGATAGACTGATTGATCGATAGATTAATGATAGATAGCTAGAGATAGATGATAGATAGATGGAATCATTATGTAGCCTTGGCTGGCCTGGAACTCACTGTGTAGACCAGGCTAGCCTCCAATACACAGACCCACTTGCCTCTGTCTCCTGAATGCTGGGATAAAGGTGTGCACCACCGTACCAGGTCTTCCAGGCACCTATTATAAACTAATTTCTCTGACATGGTGGGGGTCTGAAATAAACTAGAATACTGGTGACAACAAACAGCACAATTCAAGAAGATACAGGCTGGAAGGGATGAACAACTGAACTGTTCTCAGTTCCCGGGCTTAGCAGAGGAAGAGCCTCACTTGGAACAGCCGGAATTCGACATTCTCAGATAACAGCCTGTTTTCACAGTGCTGTAAGTTCCCAATTTTTGACAGCTACTTTCTCACTGTGCTGATCTTTAAACTATTCATAGTGTATCTCCAAGAAGCCATTGCAAAATAAACCTTCGAGGCTACAATAGGCTTTAAATCACGAAGAAAATGTGTTTACCCAAGCAATAAACAGCAGAACATTTGAGTGTTAGACTTCTAATTACAAAACCATACATCTTTATGTATTTTGTATCACTGAGGTTATCAAAAAGAAATACAGATTGATATGATGACTAGTCATCAATATCAACCAGTATGTTGAAGCCTGGGGAGGGATGTTCTGCAGGGTTTCACTAAAAGGCTGTGGTTACACTGGGAGACCTTGGGCTGGGAGACAACTCGGTGGTTAAGAGCACTGGCTGCTCTTCCAGAAGATCCTACTGGAGTTTTCAGCACCCACATGGAAGTCAGTTTTCCATACATCCAGTTCCAGGGGATTCAATGCCCTTTTCTGGTGACTGAAGGCATGGCATACACACATGATACAGTTAATGCATGCAGGCAAAACACACATATAAAATAAAAATGAATAAATTACAAAAAAGTTTAAGGGGAGACATGCCAGAAGTTTCCAAACTCTAGATGCAGAAAGTAACAATCATTTCTACCTAGGCTGGAGAGATGGCTCAGCTGTTAAGAGTACCAGCTGCTTTTCCAGAGGGCCCAGGTTTGGTTCCCAGCTCCCACATGGTGGCTAACAGGAGTTCCAGGGGATCTGACATCCTTCACTGCCCACCGGCGTACTTACATACATGCAGAGAATACACTCTTACATATAAAATAAAAATGATAAAGTTTTAAGAATAATTTTGACCTTCCTCCCTTTAAACTTAATCAATCAAACGCATTTCCAGTCTTCCGATCGCGTCTCACCACATTTACCTTTGTGGACAGCATCTCCATGTCCTCCTCACAGCTGGCTCCATTTCAGGGACCAGATCCTACATAAAAAGTGTATCCTTTCCCCTTTCAGAAGGGGAACAACTTTTAGCTAAATAAATTACATGTTCCAAAAGCATGCACATTAATCATGCATGGTTTCCATGTGTGGTTTCCTGCTGAGCACATGCTTTGCTGTGTGAGTTGGCAGGGCTCCCCCAGCTTCTCTCAGATCATGTGTTGATATGAAATGGAATTAGTGGTTTGCAGAAAAAAGTCTCTGAGGACAAGTCAACAGGTCCATGAAAAGCACATGTGAGTTCCGGAGGCTGTGTGACCCACACGTAAAGCTCACTACATGCCCCACCGTGGAGCGTACAGTGATGTGGTTGCCTGGTCACCTTGGCAGTGGTTACCAACACAGTTAGAGGGTGACTGTCTTGGTGTGTCTTCTCCACTGCATCACAAAGATTATTATTATTATTTTATTGGGGGGGGTTGAAACAGGGTCTCCCTGTAGCCCCAGCTGTCCTGGATTCATCATGGAGACCAGGCTGCCCTCGAACTCACAGAGATCCGCCTGCCTCTGCCTCCCGAGTGTTGGGATTAAAGGCGTGCACCACCATGCCCGGCACAAAGATTATTTTAAGCCATATTTTGGTGTTTTATTGTATGTAATAATATATATAATTCAAGAAAATTACAGAAATGAGACCAAATCGTACAATTTATAAACAATGATCATTTAAACAAGTCCATCTGGGCTTGTTGGTATGCACCTGTAATCCCTGCTCTCAGGAGTCTGAGGCCAGAAGATTTCAAGTTCCAGTCCATAATAGGTTCCATGTTGAGACTATGTCTCAAGAAAAGAAATGGTGCGTGTGTGTGTGTGTGCGTGCATGTGTGTGTCTGTGTTTGCGTGTGTCTGTGCATCTGTGTGTGCATGTCTGAAGTAAATTGAACCAGAGAGTTTTTCTATGCATCGATCTATGTCTACATCTCTATTTTGCTGATGTATAGCCACATCTACAGAGACGTGTAATAGGGAATGAGATATGTAAGTTACAAGTAGACAAAACAATAAAATGAATCTGATGGAGAAAGTCAGAGTTACAACTTCTAAGAAGGTTTATGTATAGCTCTTATTGTGGACAACAATTACTGATTTAACGGCCTCTCCTTAACTAATATACAACCATCAAGATATAATCAAGGAAACAGAACCCATGCCAAATTATGCATTAGATAGTTTAGTAAAGGGAACTTAATAGGGGGAGTTAATTAATATAAGAGGAGCCTGGCAATTTGCTTATTAGAACCATTGCCATACTGAGACAAGCAGTTCATCAAAGCACAGGCATCTGAGCTACTTGTAGGAAGCTGGAATTAGAGAGCAGAGATTGTGGAAGCTAAAGAGGCAGGGAGAGATATCATAAGGAAGGCAGTCAAATAAGAGAGAGAGAGAGAGAGAGAGAGAGAGAGAGAGAGAGAGAGAGAGAGATTAGCTTTTCTAGAACATCAGTGTATTATTACCAAGTCCACTGGCTACACTGAAGGGAAGATCCATGTGGCTTGTAGTCCAGCCTGGCCTGGAACTCACCCTTTTCTGCAATCTGCTGGTGGTGCTTGGTAAACAGGATGTCCACATGTAGGATGAAACTAAGCCTGTATCCCTCACCCTGAACAGAAAGCAGTTCAGCTAGTCATGGTGGTGCACTCAGTAGGATATGCTGAAGAGGCAAAGGCAAGAGGATCGTGAGTTCAAGGCCAGCCTGGACTGCATCTTTAGTGGGGTGAGGTGGCACATGCCTTTAATTCCAGCCTAGTTTACAGAGTGAGTCCAGGCCAGCCAGGAACTCCCTATCGAAGGAAAGAAAGAAAGAAGGAAAGAGAGAGAGAGAGAGAAAGAAAGAAGGGATGGTAACTATAAAATGGATCAAAGACATCATTGTGAAATTATGAGGTCAGAAACCTCCAGATACAGGCATAGGAAAGAATTTTCTTTCTGAAAAGTTCTCCCATAGCACAGGAAATAAATCCCAAGAATTGACAAGTGGGATTACATGAAATTAAAAAGCTGTACTGCAAAGGAAGAAATCAGCGGAGTAAGGGACAGAGACAGAGTGAGAGGAATCCTTGGCCAGCTCTATTTCAGGTAGAAGTTAGTATCTAAGCTATACAAAGAAATGCGAAGAGTATACCAAGGGTTAAGAAACACAAACACTGCCAGTCAACTGATGGCCCAAAGAACAGAAAAGATAGTTCTCAAAGGAAAAATTTGAATGCCCAATGCATATTTTTAAAGCTTTCAACATCCTTAGCCATCAGGGAAATGAATGGAAATTAAAATTGGTTGAGATTCTGTCTTACCCTGGTTAGAACAGCTGCCATCAAGGAAACAATTTTAAACTCCCATGGACGTACAGGAAGAAGCCTTACACACCGCTCGTGGGAGTGTAAACCTGTTGTCACTATTGAACTATCAAAAAATTAAATACAAATAACCATCCCAAATAAGTCAGACTCAGAAAGACAAATGTTGCAAGTTTTCTGTCATTTGTGAGTCGTAGATTTTACAAAGGCACATAAAATCATGTATGTGTATGACATGAAAGTAGAGCTATCTATGGATTGGTAGAGGGGGAAGAGGGGGCAGGCATGGGTGGAGAACCCTTGTATGAAGACGTCTATGAATCCCAGCACTGTGTGCAATGCATGTGCACCAATAGAAATCATTTTTTACTTGGTGAAGGGTTATAATCTTTCTGGTCTTGGTCCTTCAAGTAAGTTGACTGAAGCATCGTATGTAATTGTTTTGCATAATCATTTTCTCCTGGAATGTAGCATGTCTTCTCATTTCTTGGCTTTAGAGTGTTTCATTATTTCAGGAGAGTTTCCCCCGTTGTCTTTGAATGGCTCTGTTTATACCATTTTACAGGGTCTCCTACTCCAGGGCTCTAAGACTCTCTGAGATTCCTCCCTTTCCAATTTCATTAACATTTTTGTTGTGTCTTCCTTTCACAGCTGCTGAGATTGTCCCAAACCTTCCTGTCGGTACGTTGAGATCGTTCTGGTTAGCGGCTTGTCTGCTCACTCTATCTGTACTGGTCGCTTTTATTCATAATTTCTTTCTTTCTTATTACAACATTGTCTTCATTTCCAGGTTGTTTTGGATTTTATTTTCATTTTGGTTTGCTTGATTTTTGTTTCTGTTTTTTTCTTTCTTAAGACAGGGTCCAGCTACGAGGCCCAGGCTGAAAGCAAACTTTCCGTCCTCCCTTCCCTGCTGCCTGTGAGCTGGGTGACGGTGCGCAGCACAGGAAGCACTGTTTTTGTCTATGGAAAGCTCTAGGAATTTTCCGTGTCTCTGTCCCGTTTTCCTCAAACACTTCTTTACCTCTTGTTTCGTGCATGCCAGTCTCTCTCTCTCTTTCTTTCTCTCTCTCTCTCTCTCTCTCTCTCTCTCCTCTCCCCCTCTCTCTCCCTCTCTCTCCACTTCTCTATCTCTCTCAATGTCTCTCTCCATCTCTCACTCAATCTCTACCACTCTCCACCTCTCTCCATCTCTCTGCATCTCTACTGCTGTCTCCATCTCTCTCTCCGTCTCTCAATGTTTCTCTCTATCTCTCGCTCCATATCTCTACCCCCTCTCTTTCTGTCTCTCTCCATCTCTCTCAATGTTTCTCTCTATCTCTCGCTCCATCTCTCTTCCCCCTCTCTCTTTCTGTCTCTCTCCATCTCTCTCTCCCTCTCTCAATCTCTGTCTCTCTCTCTCTTCCTCTTTCTCTGCTTCCTGTGTGTGGACGACATGTGATCAGCCAGCTTCCTGCTCCTGCAGCCATGCTTTCCCTGACTGTTACCTTTCCCTCCTTGATGGACTCTGCCCCTCTGAACTAGAAGCTAAAATAAACCTTTTTTTCCCTCTGAGTTGCTTTTGGTCATGGTATTTTGATATTTACAGAAAAAGTAGGCAATACTGGAACCCAAGCTGAATGTAAGTTCAACATCTAGGTAAAGTGTTTTTCTCCTGTCCGGATGTGCCCTGCACACAATGGAGATGGTGTTTTCACCTTACAGAGAGGCAGCATGATAAGCCGGTGGGCTATGAGCGTCTGACTTCAGTGATACCCAGAGATAAACCAGGCTTGAGTAAGTTCTGTAAAGAAACTCTGCTGAAGAGTATAGATTTCCCAACCAACGCAAAGGTAAGATGTCAGTCAGTGGTATTCTGAGTATCTTTTAGGCTGGATTGCTGGAGTTCTGGTTGAAATTAAAATAAACAGAAACCTTTTGGTGCTTTAGCGGCAATCGTATAAACACAATATTGTCTGGGTAGAGAGTAATTAAATCGATAGTGGAAAGACACACAATTGAACTGGATAAAAAACGAATACATTAAAATTAAAGCCGGAATGATGAGCTGAAACACTGCAGATTTAGACAGCACGGGAGTGCCAACGCACAGAAGTCCAACCGACAGCAAACGCAGGCGAGCAGAGACACACAGCAAGCGAATATACAGCAAGCACATCGATTAGATATCACGTACACTGAATAGAAGAGTAACTTTAAAAAAGAAAAAAAGAAACTAATGAATGGGCCAGCCAAATACAATAGGTCAAAGAAGAAATACAACGGAACGGAACAGATGGGGCAGATCACCTCCACAAGACAGACGAAAGCTCAGCAAAAACGGAACAGACAGCACCACCACCATGAAAAACCACATCACCCCTGAGCCACTCCAGTCAGAAACTAAGCAATGCAAGTCAGGCAGAAATAGAAGATGAAGATAAGCATGTATTCAACCTCACTCCAAGCTTTAAATCGGAAAAACAGACTCAGCAACAATCGCCCAAATGCTAATGATTCAAAGGAGGCGGCTGGAATTGAAAGAGAAATGCGCATCTCACCAGATGCCATTTCTCTAATTATGGGGGCAGCGTGACCTTCTCCTGCAGGGACACCAACACCCAGTGTAATTAGGGGTGGCTGGTGCAGAGAGGGTTTATCATAGCTGTACTCTAAGACCGGGCAGAAACGCCTGCCATTGACAGGACATGGGCAGAGGATTCTAATAACAGTAAGTGTAGTCTTTTTAAAAAGTTTACTGTTTTCATAATTATAATAATAATTTCATAAACTGTATTATTCTTTCTTTCACTTTCTGGAGTGTGATAAATACTTCTGGATTTTTCCATGGTTCAATCTGTTCACACCCCCTCTCTCTGTCTCTCTCCATCTCTCTCTCTCTCCGTCTCTCTCAATGTTTCTCTCTATCTCACGCTCCATCTCTCTTCCCCCTCTCTCTTTCTGTCTCTCTCCATCTCTCTCTCCGTCTCTCTCAATGTTTCTCTCTATCTCACGCTCCATCTCTCTTCCCCCTCTCTGTGTCTCTCTCCATCTCTCTCTCCGTCTCTCTCAGTGTTTCTCTCTATCTCACGCTCCATCTCTCTTCCCCCTCTCTCTGTCTCTCTCCATCTCTCTCTCCATCTCTCTCAATGTTTCTCTCTATCTCACGCTCCATCTCTCTTCCCCCTCTCTCTTTCTGTCTCTCTCCATCTCTCTCTCCGTCTCTCTCAATGTTTCTCTCTATCTCATGCTCCATCTCTCTACCCCCTCTCTCTTTCTGTCTCTCTCCATTTCTCTCAATGTTTCTCTCTATCTCTCGCTCCATCTCTCTACCCCCTCTCTCTCTCTGTCTCTCTCCATCTCTCTCTCCGTCTCTCTCAATGTTTCTCTCTATCTCACGCTCCATCTCTCTTCCCCCTCTCTCTTTCTGTCTCTCTCCATCTCTCTCTCCGTCTCTCTCAATGTTTCTCTTTATCTCACGCTCCATCTCTCTTCCCCCTCTCTCTTTCTGTCTCTCTCCATCTCTCTCTCCGTCTCTCTCAATGTTTCTCTCTATCTCACGCTCCATCTCTCTTCCCCCTCTCTCTTTCTGTGTCTCTCCATCTCTCTCTCCGTCTCTCTCATGTTTCTCTCTATCTCACGCTCCATCTCTCTTCCCCCTCTCTCTTTCTGTCTCTCTCCATCTCTCTCTCCGTCTCTCTCAATGTTTCTCTCTATCTCACGCTCCATCTCTCTTCCCCCTCTCTCTTTCTGTCTCTCTCCATCTCTCTCTCCGTCTCTTTCTCCCATTTGGTCTTATGATCCTGCTGGTGAATTATGTATCTCCCGATTTCTTCTCGTCCCCCATTAGATTTCCTGCTTGCTCTTTGTGGTCCTGTTTGCTCAGGAACCTCTGATCAGTGACCTACACAAGGTAATTCATCCTGGTGACAGAAAAAACAAGGTTTCAGAGGCAGGAATCACAATCCTCTTTTACTTACCAACAGAATATCTTTACACCAGTGGGCAAGATTTCTGTTTCTCCTTAATAGCACAGAGACAACACTCTTTAATCTTGCATGGTTACTACAGGAAATTAAATAAAGTAATATAAATAAAACGCCTAACCGGCCTAACCGCATTTGGCAAATGTTAGACTCTCTATAAATGTCCATCTCCCTTTCAACTTGTCCAGTATTCCAGTGTTTTGCCTCTGTATCCCAAACCTCTTTGTTCCATTAGAGAAACTTTCAAGCCTTAAGAATGGTCATGGCCCAGGGGGGTGTGAAGTTTCCCCATTTTTCATCTCAGACCCAAGAACAGCAGTCCTCCATTTCTTCACCAACATTCCCCACCAACAGTCTCTTCTTGCTGCATTTGCCTTGTTCGTGAGCCGCTCAGTCTCCTGCGTATTCACTATTTTCCTGTGATCTATCTATATCCTCCTGTGACATCATAATACTTTCACAGCCAGAATCCTTTGAGGCTTCCTTCCTTGCCTCTGCCACAAAGAAATGTGTCTTCCTTGGGGAGGGAGAATAGGACTAGAGCGATGTTATCAAGCAGGAGGCTAGACCTGCTTCCTCAAATTTTATTGTCTGTTTTCCAAGAACCTAGAGGATTAAGAATATAGAATCATACCATCAATAACATAATGAAGACAGAGTTTGTCATGATGTTTGGCCCGTATTTTCATAGAAAAAGATTAGTTTTTCTCAAATGAACTCTGGAGTTTGTGGAGGAGTTGAACAGAGGCCAAGGGTTTAGACGAGGGTGAAACTCTGTTGGTGCCAAAACCCCAGCATCTTTAGGACATTCCACTCCCTTTGGTCATCTGAAATCAGAATGGACTCCTCCACCACTTCCCACCCAGAACCCTGGCAGGTGATGCTCATGAGGAATAGCCCATTCCCATTCCTCAGTGGGATTTGCCTTTTAAGATTTGCTTAGCTTCCAGGATGGTTTGAATGAAGACTTGGTCCTCGGTTGGTGGTGGTGTTTGGGAGGCTATGGAACCTTTAGGCGGGAGGTGGTCTTTCTGGAGGAGGTGTGCCACTGGAGGTGGGTTTTGAGAGCTCATTGCCTCCCCCAACTTCCAGCTCCTCCTCTGCATGGTGTTTGTGACTGATGATGTGATCCCTAGCATCCCGGTCCTGCACCCATTCCTGCCAAGACTTGGTCCTCGGTTGGTGGTGGTGTTTGGAAGGCTATGGAACCTTTAGGCGGTAGGTGGTCTTTCTGGAGGAGGTGTGCCACTGGAGGTGGGTTTTGAGAGCTCATTGCCTCCCCCAACTTCCAGCTCCTCCTCTGCATGGTGTTTGTGACTGATGATGTGATCCCTAGCATCCCGGTCCTGCACCCATTCCTGCTGACCGCTGCTGTGCTTCCACACCAGGATGTGAACCCAGAACCAAAATAAACCCTCCTTCCAAGTCATGTTGGTCATGTTGCTCAGTCACAGCAACAGAAAAGTAACTAAGCCAGCTCCCACAGGACTTGGCAGATTTGGAAGGCTTTTCATGCCTCATGGTTGAGAGTCTCTTTGCCTGATGAAGTATGTGGTGGGGGAACCACGGACTGTGAGGTGTGGACGTATTCCTCAAGGAATGACCACTGAGCTCTCCATCTAGGGTGCATGACAAAGTCAACAGGAAAGTTACACCAACAGAGGAATATTCACTGGTCAGGGGCCCCTCTGAGGAATGTCAGGGTGATATCTAAAGTTCCACAGAGCCTAGGTCACCTACAGAACATGGGACAGAAAGGAGAGTAGCTATCAAAAAAGATAGACACTTAAAGTACAAAAAAATTGCCTTTTTTGTCTTTAACATTGATGACTAAACCCAGGGCCTCACACATCAGGCGATCACTCTACCACTGAGCCATGTGACCATTCCTGCCCCCAAACTGTCTAAAACAGGCAAAGTTATGTTTTGTGCCATAAGTATTAGCTAGGGTTTGTAAGCTAAATTCAGTAGAAAAATTAAATTGCATTTCATACCCTGACACAGTCTGAGGTTAAAGCAACTACACTATCAGGGTATCCATTCCAGAAAGAAAAGGTTCATAGTTTCCATAGAATCCTTATTGGAAACATAGGCTGTAACAGGAATTCACATCAGAGCTGCTTCAGTGGCAGAGGGCATTAGACGAAGAGACTGACTGCACAGATGCAGGTGAGTGATTACTGAGTGCATCCGGGTGAGTTCCCTGTGTGTGTGGTAGAGGGTTTGAACGCTCAGTGGCCCAGGCTGGCCTGGAATTTACTGTGTAAGTTCAGGCTGGCCTCAAACTCATGGAAGTCCTCCAGCCTTGGCCGTCCTAGGGCTGAGGTCACAGGGGTGATGGCTGTTCGCAACTAACTACACACCCAAGTGCAACAGCGACACCCAGGCCTAGGTGGAAACACCTTTTGTTAAGTAACCTGAAAGGCATTTGCTGGATGTTTTCCTTGTTTTTCTATCCCATGAAAGCATTTCTCAGGGGATGAGGAAAATCAGCAGAAATCAACACAACTCACATAGATGCTGCAGTTACCCGACAAAGACTTTATTAAAGACTTATTCATTTTTTACTTTGTATATGTATGGGTTTTGCCTGCATGTATGGCACTCACACTCAAACATACACACATACTTTAATCTTTGTGTCCATGTCCTCTCCTGTCCCTCCTTCCTCTTAGCATATCCCCTTCCTCATTTAAACATTCTACTTTCTAATTTCATGTCTTTTTTAAAATTTACGTATTGATGTAAAATGAAAGTCACATTTCATTGAAAGGACTGATGAACGCGCAGTGCAGTTCAGCAGGAGGAGGAGGCCGGCAGGATCCTTGCTGCCCTCAGAGGGAGAGCAGAGAGACCTAACATGAAGGATGTGGGGTGGAGTTCAGGCCGAAGCAGAAGCTCGAGGCCCTGTGGACCTGAAATAAAGAAAAATCTAACACCCTGTCCATCCTTCGAGTCTGAGGAGGGAGTGCAGGGAAAGTTGAAACAATAATCTAAAACTTAATGGCTGACATTTTTCTCCAAATCTGGCAAAAGACACAGCCCAGAGATTCAGAATATGAAGTGTAACTGGAATCCACAGAAATCCACCCAAAACACAGAAGTATCAACATTCTGAAAACGACAAAGAAAAACGTTAAGGCGTTGAGAAGTGGCATTTTACCTATCGGGGAAAATCGATTCAAATGATAGATCTTTCATCAGAAATGTGACCAAGAAGGAAGTGGCATTTTAAAGGCTGAAAGACAGGAGCCTGTCTCCAGTTGCAGCTCTGGCTAAATTACCCTTCAAAAATCAATGCGCTGTTAGACGGACAGCTCATATGTCACTAGAGGCCCACTCTAAAGAATGCTAAAAGGTTTCCAACGGCCCTGCTCTTAATTGGGCTGTTGAATGATGATGGAATTATTATTCTTATCTGAATTATACAAATTAGAACATGGAAGCCTAGAAAAGTGAAACTTGTTCAAGATTTCCGGAGATCGTCATGGATAAAAATTGGTTTGAAAGCCATTTAATGAGTCTTTAAACGTATCTTCCTGTCGTCTTAGTGCCGTTTAGTTCTCACATCATTCAAAAGGGCTTGGTTTTTTAAATAAATTATTCCACTCTTAAGTGAAATAATGTTTTTGAAATATGACGTTGTGATCATAAATGGTAATATTCTATTTTGTTAGACCTGGGCAGGACACAGCAATGTAATGTAAGCTGTGGATGCCCTTCCTAGCTAAGGTCTGCAGTAACAAACAATGAGATTATTTTGAACCTACAGGGGCCAATTTGCAGGGCACAGGGTCCCATGCTTTCTGGCTATTATTAGAATGTGGCGACTGCTCCTGATTAGTTTTGGTTACTATAGCAATCTCATATGCAGCCTACATCCGCTGCCTACTCAACTGCAAATGTATCTGCTCTAAATTGCTTGTTAGTCACTTGTAATTTATCTTATGTTTTCCACAACAACTTCAACCTGGCAATGTCAGGAACTCATGTTTTGGTAATTATTGTACTAACAGGACCAGAGACAATGCACACCTCCCACCCCATGCCCAATCATGGCTGTTGCTGGTCAGGTAGACTAATGAATTTGTTTCTAAATCATTAGAAACACTCTATCTTCTGATTTTTTAAATGGAAAACCTACTTGCCTCTACAAAAAAAATCAAAATTATGAGATTTCTTCATTGCTAGAAGACAGAAACAATACTAATCTGCATTAGCTTTTCTATCTGCATTTTAAGAGCTAATTCGTTAAAGATTATGTGACATAAAATGATTAAAGCTCAACTGCAGATTCAAATTCAGTTAACTTATTTTTAGCAAATTTTCTTTCAAAATTTCATCCTTGTGCACCGTGTATTCTGGCCTCACTCTCCTGACCCCCCCTCCCCCCACTTATCAGCCTCTTCCTCCCTACAAATCTCTTTGCCCTATTTACTTGTTTTGGTTTTGTTTAGTGTCCCACAGAGTTTAACTAGGCCTTCTGTGTGGCCCTGAGTTTGGAACCATCAGACATCTTTATGGAGCTGAATATGTTTGGGATTTGCAAGGAGATTTGGCTGTCTTCCGTCATGGTCATATCTACATTCTTCAGAAGCCTCACAGCAAACACTAAGTTCACACCCCTGAGGGCACACTGTCAGTGCTCACAAGTGTGTGTAACCGCACACAGAATATCTTAGCAAAGGTATTGATGTAATGTCAAATGCTTGGCACAGTAATGAATATTTTAACAGTCACCCCATAGAGCTTGAACAGTTACAGAGAGTAAAGATCCAATATTGATCTAAGTACATATTTGTCTTTTACATATTGCCATATATATATAAAGTTGACTTTTCATGCTGTGTCCCTGTACTTACACTCCTGCATCACTGGTGAGGAGCTTGTCTAAGGGTTAGATTCTGATCACTTCCTATATACTACACACAACAATGTGACTTTAAAACACTGTTAAGTTCCTTTTAACTCAAAACCTGACCTCAATAATAAGAGTAATGATGCTCTGAGGGACAGGAGAAGTGAGGGGCAGGAGAAGTGAGGGACAGGAGAAGTGAGGGGCAGGAGAAGTGAGGGGCAGGAGAAGTGAGGGGCAGGAGAAGTGAGGGGCAGGAAAAGTGAGGGACAGGAGAAGTGAGGGACAGGTGAAGGCATTTCACCCACTGTTCTGTTGGGGATACTGTATTTCATGTTAAAAGGGCATCTCAGCCCACCAGGACAAGCACCTGATAATGGTTGGTGCCACAATTCTGACAGAGTGATTGATCACTTCCAATTAATTCCTGCTTCCCAGAGTGTTTATATGAATTAACTGTGTTAATAATGAGCATTTTATATACATAGTTTTTCAGAGAGGGACCCATCTACTTATAACTTGCCCTGGATTTT
The DNA here is from genome assembly GCF_000622305.1 of Nannospalax galili. Lineage (NCBI taxonomy): Eukaryota > Metazoa > Chordata > Mammalia > Rodentia > Spalacidae > Nannospalax > Nannospalax galili. The sequence continues at coordinate 248,415 of NW_008353556.1, forward strand.
GAACTTTAGTACATTATCAGGACTTTGAAATCATAGGAGAGCAAGAAATATTAAACCTGAGAATTTATCCCCAGAACTTTTATTTATTTTCAGATAGGGTCTCATTCTGTATGTAGCTCAGGCTAGTCTGGAGTTAATTAGGCATCCCAGACTGGCTTGGAACTCATTATGTATTCTAGGATGGGCATAAACTCATCCTGTAGCCCAGAGCAGCCTGGGACTCATTGTGTAGCCCTAGCTGGTTGTGTAGCCCAGGTGGCCTCAGAAATAATCTTTTAAAAAATATTTTATTCATTTTATTTTATTTGTATGTGTGTTTTGCCTGCATGTATGTAAGTGTACCTATGTTGTGTAATGCCCACAGAGGTCAGAAGGCATTGGATCCTTTGGAAGTGGAGTTATGAACAGTTGTTAGCTGCCATGTGGATGATGGGATCCGAACCTGGGTCTCTGTAAGAGCAGTCAGTGCTCTTAACCGTGAGCCATCTCTCCAGCCTCTCAGAAATAATCTTGCCATTGATGAATGCTGATCTAATTTAGAAGCCACAAAAAGCTCGGAAAGGTTTCCAGACACCACCATTCACTGCTCTTCATCAGATTAATCCTCTTTCAAACCACTTAGAACAGTTCACACTTCTTAGACATAAGACTCTTATGATGATGTGCTCACCAAATCATTTCTCCATTTCCATTCAGGGCCTTCAGCAACTTAATGAGTGTCTGTCACAGTGGGAGGGTCCTGTCCTGGCTGCTCCATGGGAAGCTGACCAGGGGTGGGCTTGTTCCGGGTCAACATGCAGTCCTGTGAGCAACAGACACAGGGTAGATGTGCTCACCATGTGGGGCGAAGGCAGGCAGCCAAAGCAGCAGCTTTCTTCCCTCAGACTCCTCGTGGTAGGTGGTACCCAACACGGGGGGAGGGGGTCTTTTTCCATCAGTTAATCCTTCCGGAAAACACCCTTACAGACCTGCTCATGTCTCTTATGAATAAGTTGGAAAATAAGATGAGTTTGAACACATCAGGGTTAAACTTTCAAAGAACCACTGAATCATTAGAAGCTGATTTCAGATCCAGCCAAACTGAAAAGGGAAACAAACCACACACGTATACGAACTCAAAAGATTTACAGCACATGCAAAGAAACAAAATCCCATCAATACAGCGGGGTTTGCTTTCAAGGGACTTCAGATTTTAAACTGCAGTCCAGACTACAACACAACGTGGCATTGAAAGGGAGGCATGGCAGAGGTTAAGAGCATTTTGGGGTTCAGTCCACAGAACCCACTTTAGGAAGTTCACAATGACTTGCAACCCCAGCTCTGGGGTATCCAAAGCCCTTTCTGGCCTCTGTGGACACCCACATGCATGTGCACATGCACACACGTGAACACATATAGGCAGGTGACTTCCACTTTGACTATAGCTCCTCCAACATCCACAGCCCCGGTTCCAGCTACTGCTGCACGGAACTTCAGCCAGGAGAAGGAAGAACAGTGTACTTCCGGTGTGAATCCTAGCGCAGGTGTTGCTTCCACTTACCTGGAGCCCAAACCCACGGCGACACACTCAGTTAACTGCAGAGGAAACTGGAACCTTTACTCCCGACCTGGGTGTCTGTCTCCAGGTAAAAACCTGAAGCATAAATCCTGGCAAATGGGTCTACGGCAGCACCAGGTGACAGGAAGACAGAGGCAGGAAAGCTTCCAGAGATAAGCAGCCACAGAAGAGACCAGAATGTGGAGGAAAGGAAGCAGTGTGGACGGAATCCTGCTGGGCATTTTCCCAAGCAGAGAATAACACATCTATAGCAAAATGAAACACTGCACAGGTAATAATAAAAAAGTAAATACAGAGAAATTCACAGAGGTTATAGAAAGTGAAGCAAGGACCACTTTAAAACAAGACCACTTACAAAAGAACTACAACGGCCTGAGAACGGCCTTTGTAGATGAATGCGAGTAGAAAAAAGTGAGCAGACACACTGCACCGCTGACCTGGAATCCTGCACAGCCAAACTGCCTCCCAGCACCGAGGACGGCATTGTGGATACAGCTTCATGTTTATCGCCATGTGCCTTTTTTCAAGGCAATTCTAAAAGCAAAATAAACTAAACAAAGCCCAGTAAGTAAAGGGATTCTAGCAGCGGGAGTCTGAGAAACAGTCATAGACATCATATGATCACCTGGAACAAAGATGCTAAAATGCAGGAAATTCAAAGTGCCCTGGTGTGTGTGAAACATTGATTTAGAACAAACTAAAACAACAGGAGTGACCAGTGTGGTGGTGTCAGGGTTAAAGTTTTAAAGGACCAGTGTATCATTAAGAAACAAATTTAGGGGCTGGACAGATGGCTTAGCTGTTAAGAGTGGGTACTCTTGCAGAGATCAGAGTTCAGTTCCTAGCACCCACACTGGGAGACTCAACTGCCTGTATCCATCTTTAGCAGGTCTAACACCCTCTCTGGCCTCCATGGGCAACTGTATTTATGTGCACATACCCACACATAGACACACATGCAAAATTACAATTTAAAAAAAATTAATATTTTACTTATTTTATTTTGTATGTATTGAGTGTATTGCCTGCAAGTATGTTAAGTGCACCCACATCACTTGGGGGGGCTGAGGCAGAAGGATCCTCAGCCTGGGCTGCATAGTGAGTTCCAGGCCAGCCTGGGCTACAGAGTAAAACCTGAAACAATAATAAAATACCCAATTCGGATATTGACTAGCTTTATATAAAATAAATGCTGCTGAAGATGGGGGAGGGAAGGGGGGAAGGTGTGTGTGTGTGTGTGTGTGTGTGTGTGTGTGTGTGCAGGGAGGGATGGAAAATGTAAACCCTGATGCTGGAAGTGTAAACGAGTCATCAGTGTGAGAACTGGAAGAACGTGAAGAGCTGCAGTAGCTGTGTCACTCCCGCTCACACCCAAAGGACTCAGAGTCAGACCACAGAGACACCTTCGAAACTGCTTGTTACAGCGCTGTTCACAGGAGCCAGTTATGCAATTGCCTAGTGCCTGTGCAGGATGAGGGGACAGAGAAAATGCAGTAGATAACAGCAGAATATTATTCATCCATAAAGAACACTGTGTCCTTCACAGGAAAGTGGATGGAAGTGGAGATCAGCCTGTTAAATGAAGTACGTCGCTGCGTTCAGAGAGGAAATACTCCAGATTCTCTCATGTGTGGACTCCAGGAAAAAGGCATGAAATAATAACAGCATGCACATGTTCCAATGTGCAAATCCTATTTTATATAATCAATATGCAATAGTAAATACAGGAGAGATACTGACCAGTTTTAGGTATTTCGAACTTAATATAATAAAAGAATTTCAAGTACCAGCATGGTAGGCATGGAATATTCCAGTCCAGGGACAAGAGGAAAACCAAGAAACAAATGTTTAGTCAATCAAGACAGTGGCTGGAGAGATGGCTCAGCAGCCAAGAGCACTGTCTGCTCTTGCAGAGGACCCAGGTTCAATGCCTAGCACCCACATGTAGCTCACAGCATTATCCGGAACTCCAGTTCCAGGGGCTCCGACACCCTCTTCTGGTCTCTGCAGACATTGTACGACATGGTTGCAATAACATACATGCAGGCAAAACACTCATACACATAAAGTAAAAATAAATTTAAAAAAATTTTTTAAGCCAGATGTGGTGGCCCACACCTTTAATTCCAGCACCCAGGAGGCAGAGGCAGGCGGATCTCTGTGAGTTCAAGACCAGCCTGGTCTACATAGTGAGTTCCTGGCCAGCTGGGGCTACAGGGAGACCCTGTCTCAAAAAGACCAAAAAAAAATTTTTTTTAAAGACTGTGCACACAACAATTTTATCATGGAAACTAGACTATAAGATTAACAAATGGAATGGATTTTAAAGTGCGAAGTCTGTGTCCATCCTTTTTGCCTTATCTTAAATCAGTGACTCATACCTATAGCTGTAAGAAAGTTCAGTTCAAATTGCTTTCTAAAACTAAAGCTAATATTACACTTGCAATGGGAGAACCCATCACTGAGGAAGTCTGGAAGGGAGGCTCATGTGCCCCACAGAGGAAGTACCTTTTTAACTCCTATAGACAGTCTAGGGGACTAGTACTAAAAAAGAAATCTGACCACAAGGAATAAGAATTTGATACTGGGGCTGGAAAGATGGCTCAGCAGTTAGTGTACCAGCTGCTCTTGAAGAGGACTGGATTCGGTTCCAGCATCCACATGGCAGCTCACAACTGTCAGTAATTCCAGTCCCAGGAGATGAAACACCTTCTTCTGGCCTCTGTGGAACATTGCATGACACAAGTGTGTTTACATACATGAAGGTAAAGCACTCATACACATAAAAAAAATTTTAAGAATGTAATATCACTCACTCTGGATAATCTCAGAAAGTTCTTAGTTTGCACTCAGATTCTAACACAATGAAAGGTCTTGGTTGTTAAGGTTCAGATAGCCCCACCCCCTCACCAACAGGGTCTCAAGGACTTCTCATGCTCCTGAGAAAAGGGAACTGAGCTGATAATCACCTTGGTCTTTGAAGTCAAGAGAAACAGACTTTTCTCCACTGTTTGGCCAACACAGCAGGCTTCCCCTTTGATCTCTAAAGAGGACAGGTTTTAACAGTCCCACTCTCCCAGCCAAACTTTAAAAAGTCTTCCTGCCTTCTGCAGGAAGCAGAAGCCTCCCACTTAAAAGACCCCAGCTCAATGACATTTTCCCTGCCTGGAAGGGGATCTGCCCCATGTGTTTCTTTGCTAATAAACTTTCTCCTGATCAACCTCATACGGCTACTTTTTATCTATCATTAGTTGTATATCTTTTTGGTCTATTTTCATTTCTATAATTAGAAGTTACCTTGTAAATTATCAGTATTGAAAAAAAACAAAAAACATCTCTTGCTATCAATTAACCTGACCATTGATTACTACAGTTATTCACCCATAATGAAAATAATTCAATCTTAGGTTTGATTTTGGGTAACTAGCTACCAGAGGACCATTAAAGTAGACAAATTTGGGTTCCTAGCCCCAAAATAAACACTCCAGTATCTGCATAAATCAACCACCAAGGGAGAAACAAGAAGGTTCAAAAGTTTTCAACGCCTATTAGAAGCATCAAGCTGTGACTATTAACACAGCTAACTACAGAACAGCCCGAGTCCCACTCAGTAGGGCCTTCTGCTTCTCCTACCATCCAAACACCCAAATGGAACAATTTATACACTTACTGCAGGTTCAAAACGTTATGTGTACTTAAGTCAGCACTTTGAAAGAAGACACTGCGACTCTCAGTTTCAGAAAGTAGTCATTTATAGAAACAAGGAGCAAACCTTTCTGAGTAACACAACTCCAATGCATGTTGAGGCTGCTGAACATCTGGCAAAGGAAGGCCAAGTGGGGGCTTGAACTCCAACCAGACCGTCAGCTTTTCAAACTAACATTCCAACACCATGTAACGCTGGTAAAACGAAACTTTTCATTACTGACAGGAAGGAGTGGTGGGAAACAAAAAAAAAAAATCTTAAAAAGTAAATCAAACTGACAGAAACAGGGACCTTGCTGGCAATTCTTCGTCAGCTTTTCAAACTAACATTCCAACACCATGTAACGCTGGTAAAACAAAACTTTTCATTACTGACAGGAACGAGTGGTGGGAAACAAAAAAAAATATCTTAAAAAGTAAATCAAACTGACAGAAACAGGGACCTTGCTGGCAATTCTAAAGCTTTTTCCTTAAAAAGTGCATGTATTTTCAAACGTTTCTGGAAAGTAGCCTTTTACAAAACAAGCTGAAAGTTCCATGGTTTTAAGAACACTTCCAGGGAGCAGGATGTAGCTGGGTGGTGGAGCACTTGGCTAGCACTGAGCTAGTTACAACATCTAGAAAGATCTAAGGCATGACACCTCAAGATCTTTGCATAGTCTACTTGTACAATAAACTGCTTAAAATTGGTACCTAATGACATTTCCGACACATTTAGTACAGGACATCAGTAAGAACAGGACACTTTGTAAACTACTTTTCAAGTCTTTAGTAGCACGAGAGGCAACTGAGGCTCGATGAGAGAGCCAAGCTAGTCATCTTGTTGATCACCGGGTAGCGTGAGAAGCAGGTCCGTCTGTCCAGATGCTCAGCTCGGGGGTCCCCAAGTCTCTATCCCGAGCTTTCCAGGAGTACAGAATAGTGTGAACCTGGAGTTGCAACCTCCCATTAACACTGTCGTGCACCACCGAGCAGGGCGAGTTGCAGGTCTGTCTGTCCAGGTGTTTGGGCCCAGGGCCCTCCATGTCTCCATCCCGTGCCTTTCAGGGGCACAGGGCAGTTGCATCCTCCCACACGCACTATCATGCACCCCCGGGCAGGGCCAGCAGCAGGTCTGTCCAGATGCTCAGCCCGGGGACCTCGAAATCGCCATCTTGCACCTTGCAGGCACGCAGGGCAGCAAGCACCTCGGCCTGCAGGGGTGGTGGGGTGCGACACAGGCTCTGGAACCTGCTGCACAGCTCCTCCCAGGACACGTCGTCGGCGCTGGCTCCCACCCAGACACCTTTCTGCAGGTCGTAGCGCAGCCGACCGGCCCAGACCGTGAGCAGGCGCAGGTAGGCCTGGCAGAGCGCGGGGTGGCGACTGGCCACGGAGGCCAGCAGCTCGGGGGACAGCCGGCGGCAGAAGGCGGTTGTAACCTCGGCGCTTCCCAGCAGCCACTGCAGCAGCTCCTGTGTCTCGTCAAGAGCCGCGGGGTCGGTGCCGTGGTCGGGCAGCGACTGGGCCTCGTGCGGGGGCTGCAGCAGCGCCTGCGCGGCAACACTCAGCACGTGCACCCGGGGGCCGCGCGCCCACAGCGTGCCCAGGAGCGCGCGCCCCGTCCCGGGCTCCGCGTGGCCCAGCTCGCGCAGACGCGCTCTGAGCAGCTCGGCGTGCGTGCGTAGCAGAGCGTCCCCCGCCTCCGGAGACAGCCGGTGCAGCAGGTGCAGCGCGCTCCCGCGGCGGACCAGGCGGGCCAGGCGCGTCTGCAGCGCGTCCCCGGGGTCGTGCGCGTCGGGGCCCGGGAAGAGCAGGCGCAGCAGGCCGCGGAGGGC
>NW_008353556.1:255788-364620 GCF_000622305.1 Nannospalax galili
CAGGTAGCGCGCCCACTGCAGCGCCCGCCGCACCGCCTCCGCGTCCCACGCGCGCACCCGCGGTCCCCGGGCCACCGCCAACAGCTCGGAGAAGCGCGCCAGCTGCAGCTGCAGTCGCTCCATGCCGCCGTTTCCGCCCGCCCGCGCCGCGCGCTGATTGGCCCGGCCCTGGCAGCGCCCGCCTTCCCGTGCTGCGATTGGCCAGCGTTCTTGTCAGTCTTGCCTCGCCGCACCGCCTCCGCGTCCCACGCGCGCACCCGCGGTCCCCGGGCCACCGCCAACAGCTCGGAGAAGCGCGCCAGCTGCAGCTGCAGTCGCTCCATGCCGCCGTTTCCGCCCGCCCGCGCCGCGCGCTGATTGGCCCGGCCCTGGCAGCGCCCGCCTTCCCGTGCTGCGATTGGCCAGCGTTCTTGTCAGTCTTGCCTCCACGACTTCCGGGTTCCTGGGCTCCTTATGCTTTCAGTTTGTGAGATGGCGGGAACTGCAGCTCCGGGATTCTCCACCCGTGCTTACTCTGAAGGTGCCTGGGAGAAACTTCCAGAACTTCCCGTAAAAGGCGGACGTGAGGGCTGGAACGATGGCTCAGCAGTTAAGAACACTGGGGACCCAGGTGCGAATCCCAGGCCCCTTATAACTGGCTAGCTCCGGTTCCAGGGTATCCCACCCCTCTTCTGACCCCCCGCTGGCATTGCATGACGCAGGCAATGCACGCGTACACAGTAGATAAAAAATATGCGGACGTGTGTCATAATGGGCAACTCCAGGCATGACTGAGTTCCCGACCTCACACATGCCAGGGAAGCCCTCTACCAAGCTGCATCTCCAGAACTTTCCTGCTGTTTTCTTTTCCTTTTTATTCGTTTTGAGCAACCATCCAGCCAGACTGTCCAAGCTGGCTTTGCACTTTTTATCTTTCCTGCCTCGACCTCCCCAGTAACTGCCATTACAACCCTCTAGCTGTCTAGCCAAACGTAACTTTAAAGCTTGAGTTAATCTGCTAATTGATGGCAGGGTAGACCCTGTGCTAAATTCTAGGCTCTCTTGCCGGAAACGAATGTACATACACTTAAATCTGTGTTATTAGCCGGTACTGTTATTTGGTCCTGTGGTAGTTATTTTGTATTATCCTGACTGTACCCTGAATCTTAGCGTTGCTGGGCTTGGCTACTCGAAGCCCACAGTCACCTGTGCAGGAGTGACTTGCTCATTGGCTTACTGGACCACTCTGTCATGGATGTGATGGAATGTGTGGTGATGGGTCTAGTGTTACATTGCTAAATGCTAACCTGTCCCCCCAGACATGGTCATTTTCCATGTGAAGGAGATGGTAAGTTAATAAGCCACATTTGATGATCGACTATAATGTGTCACCAGGTCTTAGGAGTTGGGAAAAGCCTCCTTTACACCAAGTTTTCAACTTAAAGCTCAAAGGATGAGTCGGGAAAAGCCTCAAGACTGCCCGGCAACCTCGAGGTTCAGGTAAGAGAGCCAGACCCAAGGAGGAAAAACTCCCATAGAGCCTTGGTAGGGGTGACAGGGTCAGTTCTGAGAACCACCAGCTCACACCTTTCTAATCACCTAAAAACTGGATTTTATGTTAAATTCTCACTTGAGCCATTCAAATTAGTTAAGTTCTTATGCATTTCGTAATACATACTTATTTTTTCCCATAATACATATGTATTTCAGCTGTCTTCCTAGGTTGTGAACTCTCTGCCCCTGGTATATAGGAAAGTGGAACAGAGGACAGAGGCCAAGTAGTCGACAGTTTTATGACAGTAGGATGTCATAGGGCTGGAGAGCTGGCTCAGCCATGAGCAGACACTGCTCTTTCAGAGAATGGTGTTAGTCTGCCAGTACATGGGGCTGCTCACAACCCATAGCTCCACCTCAGGGTACCTGATTCCCTCTTCTGGCCTCCACAGGCAGTGCACTCACATTCACAAACCCACATACATACATGTAATTAAAGTAAATTATGGGACCGGAGAGATAGCTCAGTGGTTAAGAGTACTGGCTGCTTTTGCAAGAGAGCACAGCTTTGATGCCAAGCACACACATGGCAGCTAACAACTGTCTATAACTCTAGCACCAGGGGATCCAACACCCTCTTCTGGCCTCTCTGGACATTGCACTTGGGTGGTACACTGACATAAATGCAGGCAAAACATATACATAAAATAATAAAAAGTAATTTTTAAAAATAAAAAATAAATTTTTGAAAAGTGTATTAGATAAAATACGAATAGTATGTTATTCAACCATGGAAGCTGGGCAGCAGAAAGAACTAAAGGAGTGACTCAGAGCCTGCCTCAGAGAGGTCTGAGGAGAACCGTGACAGCCTAGTGCGTTTTGTGCCTGTCTTCACTATGCATTCCATTACCGCCACTGTGGTCAGATGCAGCAGCTTCTGTCAGCAGGCCTAGAGGAAGTACGGATGTGTTCATTTTTGTATTCCAAAGTCAGTCATCAACAGGTAGCCGTGAAAGACTGTGGAGGAGCTGAATGTCAGGCATGCTTGTGAGGCACATGAATCCCAGGACCCTGCTTACCAGCCAGTAGCCAAAGCCATGAGCTTCTGATTCAATAAGAGACCCTATCTCCAAGCAGTAACAGCAAGCCCAGAGGCGGAAGACTCCCAACAGAGCTTCTTCAGACATCTACAAATACACACATGGGCACATGCATCTGAACACCTAAGTTCTGCACCACACACATGCACTACATGCACACACAACTTAGACACAGAAACACAAATGCATTTATGAAACAAGCTTAATTTTCTCTTAAAACAGAGTTTTAAATCTTGGGATCTGTCCTCTGAACTATGCCATTTTGGGGGAAACAGATGAACTAGCGGTCTTTGTAGTAAGCTGAATAAGCCAGACTCAGAAAGACCGAGATTACATTTTTCTCTAATTTGCAGAGCCTAGATTAAGGAACGAGCTGAAGATCTGTTATCTGTAACACGAAGGTGGAAGGGACTTTTAGGGCACTAAGGGAAGCCAGGGTGGGGAGTATGAAAGGCATAAAGTGACAGTGAACAAAAGATCCCAGACAAACTGCCTTGGACTGAACTTCTTGCAAGGCAGACTGATTAGCACTTCCGTGACTGTGAGAGTTTGGACTGTTGCAGATCCAGAGTCCATTTACAGTGTATCTTGGGCCATGTTTGGCCCTAAATAGCCACTCCTTGCCCAATAGTCACTCCTGTGACTAGCAGGTATACAACCTTTAGGAAGGAAGCCCTAGCTTCCGCCAACCACAAGGCTAAGACTGCCATCAGACAGCATCTGAGCCTCCAGCTGAGATCACTCTTTTGCTGTAACCGATACTGAATGTATCCACCAATGTATTTGAAAAGTGTCTTGATGATGTAGGAGTTCTTTGTTCTGTTACTATAAAAACTTCAGGAAATGGCTTCCAAGTGGAACACGGAATTTGGGGTGACAGGAATCTGTGCTCCCAGGCCACAGCCACTCATATTTGGCTCCAGAATAAACTGTCTCTTGAGATGAGAACTGTGCTTTTGTGTGAACAATAGACATAGGTTAAAATATCTTAATGAAGCACATTATTCTTAACCAGTTTAAAAATACATAATTCCTGACACTGATATCAGGCCTCAGAACCTGCAGCTAGACAGGGGAGAGCCTACTGCTATTACTCTGTTAAGTGGACACAGTATTAAACTGACTCCTAGTGACTTACTGTTACATCCATAGACTTGTGCATCTCTCAGCTCTCATCAGAGAAGCTTCCCTAAGCAACAGATGGTGATTAACACTGAGACCCACAAGAACAACACCTGAGAATCAGACTACAGAGTGCTCTCTCTGACTAGAACACTTCTGTCAAACCTCTGCCTCCCAAGGCTCAGGCATCATTGTGTAGAGGAGGGTGTGTGGAAATACTGTACCACTAGAGGTTGTGGATGACCACAGGAAACAGTTTTCCAGACAGCTGGAGTGCTCACATGAACACACAGCATGGTGACAGCATGCACAGGAGCCACATAAGCTCAAGCCGGACGAAATCCCAGAAGTGGAGAGGCTGAAGGAGGGGCTGCTGGCAGCTGGTGACTGCTGGGAGAGGTGGGTCAGTTTTCTGTAAGGATATGAACTGCCTAGACTGAGCATGGTTCAGTGGATGGACCCACACTGAGGGCATTTGGAGACAGGTTTGACTTGATAAGCATGAATTTGGGTTGGGGATATTGAGGGGGACAGATAGAAGAAATCTAAATATGATCAAAATATATTGTATTAAATTTGCAAAAATTCAATAAAACTGAAAAAAGTCTATATTCAAACTATTACACAAAGACCTTCCAAATATTTAAGATTTATTTTTAGATTAAACATATCAATGTCTGCATGTGAGTGCCTTGACCTGTGTGGGAATGACCTGTAAATGGACTAATGACTCACTCCCAGCAAAACCATGTGCTCTTGTGTCCTGTGACCTGGGCTCCCCAATTTGGTACTCCCCCAAGAAGATAATGAGTGAACCAGTGTGAGAATGAACGTGTCAAGGCGCTGAGAGGAGGTGCCCTGTGGAGGTTGGGAAGGATGACTGACCTTGGGTAAATGAGATATTCTAGAACTAGAGATGAAAAGTCCAGATGGTCTGTTAAGATTAGGGTGCAACAGGGCTGGAGAGATGGCTCAGCAGTTAAGAGCATTGGCTACTCTTATAGAGGACCTGGGTTTGATTCCCAGCACCCACAACTGTCCATAACTCCAGTCCAGGGGCTCTGACACCCTCTTTTGGCCTCTGTAGGCATTGCATGACACGGGTGCACTTACATGCAGGCAATACACACGTACACATAAAATAAAAATAAATAATGTATTTAAAAAAGATTAGGACGGAAACAAACTTGTACTTCCCCAAGTGAAGCTGGAAAAACCATTTTGAATTAAATCATGAGTGGGGCCAGACTCAGGACACAGCTCCAGGGACAGAGTTCCAGAGACAGTTCCATCAGCACAGTTCCAGGAGACATCTGGGGGAACGCATGTCCCCTGAGTTCAGGCCATTTCTTAAAAACTTAATTTAAGAGTTAGGGTTTTATTCAGGTAATTATAATGTTGGCATAGTAACGCCTCAGGTCTGTGGAGTCCAGAAGAGAGCGTCAGATCCTCTCTGAATAGCAATTACAGGAGGTTGTGAGCTTCTGACGCGGGTGCTGGAAAATGAACTTTGGTCCTCTCAAAGAGCAGCGAATGCTTGTAACCACTGAGCTGCCGCTCCCACCCCGAAAGGTTTGTTCTTTACCCTGACCTTCTATATTTGACTCCCAGTTTTTTTCCTTAGTATCTCCTGCCATGAAGTGAAAAGATTGGAAGGCATTCTATCTGATATAGTGCCTCAACACCAGCATCAAGCAAAGGTGGTGGTGGAAAGGGAAACAGCTGCCCGCTTCCCTCCCCCTCCACCCCACCGCCCCCACCACCCTGGTAGAGGACTGTCCGTTCTCCTGAGCAATATCAGCCATTTTCCCTTGACCTCCGACTTGATGCTGAATGAAGCCATTAGAGGCCGTGGGGACTGACCAGGATCAGCGAGGGCCGGATGTGTCTGCTCTAGGGATTTTGTTGTTCAGAAGTTCTGCGGGGTCTCCCTGAGTTGAGGGTACACTGGCACTTGCAACCCTGGGGCTTCTGCTGTGGCAATCCCTCGGTGTCCTGACATACCTCACTGATGCTTGCACCTTGCCCAGGGTGTTATAAATGTTCTTCTATTTATTTATCTTCAGACTCCCTCATGGATCTGCCCTTGTTTCCTGACAGGACCTCAGCTGACCAAATTCCCAGCCATTCTGATAATTTCTTTAAGTTTGTGAACCCCAACATTGTCCACCAGAACCTGTGTAGACTGTGTTTTCTAGTACATGTGTTCTCGGATACCTGTCACTGATGTGCACTGTTGCCAATCTATGACAAAATGATCACTGTGGAATGATTAGCAGATGCCCTGAAGGGCACTGTGAAGTCTTTCCATAGATGTAACTAATCAAAGGGCAACAAAGTATTCCTTCCTAGCCTGGGCGTGGTGGGGATGCTGACACATAGATGGATGGTGGTGAGCTTAGAACTAGGACTGGTTGTGGACAGCTGACATGAAACGTCCATCCAATTTTGGAACAAAGGAAGTCCTATCTGGGATAAAACAATCTGGGGATTGATTGACGCTAGAAAGGATATGATCTCAGTGAGAAAGTACAGGTGAGATGTGGAGAGGTCTTGAAAGGGTCACACTCGGTTATTGCAAGTCTTTTTTTTTCTCTTTAAGATCTCTCTCTCTCTCTCTCTCTCTCTCTCTCTCTCTCTCTCTCTCTGTGAGTTTGAGTTTATGCTCACATTTACGTGCAGGTATGTGGACATCTGGGGGCAGAGGCCAGAAGAAGGCCTCAGATCCTGGAGTTCCAAGGATTTGCAGGAGGCCAGGCCTGTCACCTGTGTGCTGGGAACTGAACTCTGGCCTCACGATTGTGCACCAAGTTCTCTTAGTCGCTGAACCAGCTCAGCTCCTCTGGGCTTGAAAAATCTTTATAACAACAATCAATAGATATTTGTAGAGAGGTTTTCTCTCTCTTTCTCTTTATTTTTTTTCAATTGAAGTCTCATACCTTTAAAATCAATGTAGCATTGGTTTTGATTGATGCTAAGTTGGTAAATAAGAAAACGTTCATAGAATATTGACTGGAAAAAAATCTTATGAACTTGTTTCTACTTTGTTTTATTTTGGTTTTTTTTTTGTTGTTGGTATTAGAGATCAAACCCAGGTTCTTATGCACTCTAGGCACAAAACTCTGTACCACAAAACTATATGTAACTTTATATAAGTGAATAATAAATCATAAAAGGTTTTCATGTTTGCTAAGCTTTTGTATGTTAAATTTTTTGAGACTTTCATATGTGAATACTGTGTTTGCTTAGTTTTCTCCCTCGTCCTCCTCCAACTCCTTCCTCAACCCCTCCGAATGCTGTAACTTCTTTTGTAAATATATAGATAGATGATAGATAGATAGATAGATAGATAGATAGATAGATAGATGATAGATAGATAGATAGATAGATAGATAGATAGATAGATGATAGATAGATATTCTACCTACTGAGTCTTTTTAGAATTTCTTATATGTACATGCATTTAGTGCTGACCACTTGGGACTAGATAGCCTAAGTTTTATTAACTCTTGAGAGTTAAAGCAGAGAAACTTAGTTCAAGTTCAACCAAACTCTGTATTGAAAGAAATGAGATAATTTTCAAGAAACATGGAATAAACTACATAAAAAAGGACAATTTAAACCATAATTTCCCCATCTCCTTAAGTAATTCCAATCTCTTCCCAGATCTGAGCATGTAACTGTTATTTCTTGATTGCTGGCCTTCAGGAACTTGAAATACTTGAGTTAATTCCTCTGGAAGAAGTGTCTGTCCACTTGTCATTTTAAGTTTTTAACAACCCATCAGAGGGACAGTGAGATTCATATTGATGTGAATTATTTTGAAAGTCAGTGTCGGTGCACAGACTGCACACACATCCCCTGTAGTTGGTGTGTGTTTGTGGAGTAAGAGATGGAATAAGCATCCTGAGAAAATTGACCTTATAATAACTAATGTTTTGGTTTGTTTTCTAATTATCAAATAAGAAAGGAAAGGAAAAAACCCAGAGTGAGGTTATCTTTACTTTTCAACTGAAAGCTGAATTTCAGGTTGGTCTCTGGAACTGTGTCTGAAAGCCTTTATTTTTACTCAGTAGTTACAGTAGATTGCGTAAGTGCCTGCCAGGAAGGACTTTTTTTTCTGGTTCAATAACTTTTTAAGTGTCTGTTGTTCTCATTTTAAAATTTCCAAAATTTTTATGTGAATTCTTTCAGCACATTTTTTTCATTATTTCTCAACCTTCTTTTCTCTGGATGGCTAAAATTTCCAGACATATAACCCGAAGTGTCCTAAGAGAATTAATAAAGCCAGGCAGATGGAAAAGTGCATGTAAAATACACGTACGCAGACATGAAACTCACTTTCATTCCCCTTTGCAAGATGATAGATGAGCCTAATTTACCTTATTACTCGTTCCCTGAACGAGTGAAATTTTTTCAAAAAAGTTTGTTGTATTTAATCACTTCCAGACCTAATCCAGGTTCCTAGATTGAACTGGTCTGCTAATAACATTAATGTCAAGGATGTTTTCTCCAGAGGGTCTGACACTTCAAAACAAACTGGCTGAAATCAGCCTATAAGCAATTAAATCAAAACTCACAATATCACAGAGGCATTTTATTACAGTGTAAGATTTTTTCTAGAATTGACTTTTAATTAATTACCAATTTTTAAATCTTAAGTGAGGCTGCAGAAAATTTCTAGTCACATTTAAAGGGGAGAGTTCATACAAAGGGAGTGAAAAGTGTCTGTCAGAGGTCAACGCTGTTGGAGCTAATATTTCTTTCATTTTATTCTTTTGAACAGAGTAATGTGCCATTTTCTAGGTTCCTGTGTCCTAAGCAGGTCTGGGGGTTTACATTCCTGTTTCATTTTATCTTAGGGTACAGGGACTCTTCATTTCCCTGCTAGCTAGTATAGGTTTTATCTATGTTTTAGTGTTGTGTACAGAGCAGAAGACCTGGACCAGTGAGCAGTGCACACAAGGATGCTGGCTGTGCCTCCATCCATCAGGAGACTGCATCCTCCATGTCCAGTTCTACCTCTGAAAATGCCTAGCTCAGAACAAAACACAACTGGGGGAAAGAAAGCAGGAAAATATTAAAAGCAAGATTAAAAAAATAATTTATGTAATGGCTAATGATTGGAATTAATAGAGATTTTAATTTGAGCAATAGTAATAGCTACAATCAATTATAAGTCTAAGGAAGGAAAGAACTATGGTTTGAGAGATGACCTATTAAGCAAAATATTAATTTTGAAGTAAAACTGTCAATTTCTCTGTCTCAAATAATATTTTCTTGGCTAGAAAAAGCAGCATTCATTTTATTTTACTCATTTAGTGAAAACAATTACTTATTCACATAGTGGCGTTCCCGGTCTCTCCTAGTCAGGAGCGTCTCAGGTAGTCTCTGTGGTCATGTGTGAGGAGATGCCAAAATGAATACCAGTTTGTGGACCACTGACATTGCTGGTTTTAGTTTGTTTAGGTATTTTAGGAAAGGGGGGAAAAGAGTTTAATTTTAGCGGATGACCCCATGGCCACAGCACAGCGGGGTTAAATTCACGTGTTGTGTGTGCTTGAAGCCCAATGTCTGCTTCTGCTGTGCCAGGGACCCACATACAGAGTCTAGTACTGCGGTGCCAGGAGTCCAAGGATTTTGTGCTTTAAATATATCTGTATATTTTTGGATTTTGTCAACTCAATGGGTCCATGGCCAGGGAACATAAACTCTGAAAATTAATCTGACACACAAGTGATGGGAAACCAGAGATCCTCTGACAGAGCATTAGAGGGAAATGCAATAGAAAGTTCCAGAAGATGAAGTTAATAAAGCAGGATATTTTGGAAACAGAGAGGCATGTGACAATGGACTGTGTTCAACTCTACTTGCATGACACTTGTTTTATAAGGCAATCCGGAAAACTGATGTAACTCCAGCTCCGTCCATAGGGAATGGCTTCCTCTGCTGACACGCTGCAAAGCCTGCTTTCTGATTCACAATCGTTTCTCCTTTCCTCTTTCCCTTCTTCCCCCCTTTCTGCTTTACACACACACACACGCACACACACGCATGCACACGCACACACTTGTTTCTATATATGGTCAAGTTTGTAGTGTAGAAATAGTCCCATATATATGAATTTTTACAAAATAGAGCTCATATTAATTCCTGTGGTATAATAGATAAACACAGAAATACATGAGGCTTTATTTCATAAAGTGCCCTAAAAATGCACCTCTCCTCTGGTTTGACGGATCTCATTGCAGTCTTAGAGCCATCTTGCCCTTTCCTTCCTTGGCTGCTCCATGTCTAACTTTTCTTGTGCCCAGAAGCACAGTTATCCCCTCTGCCTCGTGGGACGTTTACATTTTATGCTACAATACCTCTAACAAATCCCTCCTGCTGCATAGCTTTATTACCTTTGTAACTGGATTGCTAATTTGCCCTTTAGCATTTACCAAGTTTTAATACCAGTTAATTTATCTGTAATGATACAAATGACTAATGACTTGAAACCACTAGACCATCACCAAGGTAGGCATATTGCTGCCTGTAGGATCCAAAGTCATTGTACAAGATACATCAGCCACACAGAATACACAGGCTAGTCCTTTCACAGGTGGATATGTGCGCACAGGGCCACCTTCAGGTTGGCACGGGAAGACTGTCTTACAGTGTTATGTGCTTCCACAATGCCTCCCTCACTGCCTTACAGAATATAAGAATGAAAAGAATGTGAATTTAGATGAGGAAAATTCTTAAAGTGGTCTGTGTACCTTTGATCCCTAGTATAAGCATGTAGTTTAGTAAGCATGTAGTTTACTCACATTTAGTAAGTACTTACAGAGCACAGCCAAAGTTTGGAATCCGATGGACTAACAGTATTGTTTTTAGGCTATTTATTATTTGTTTATATTTCATTTATTTATATTTGGAGTGTTTTGCCTACATGTATGTCAGTGTACCCCTTGCCATGGAATGCCCCTAGGTGACAAGGTGTTGAACCCCTGGAAATGGATTTACAGATGTTATTGGCTGTCATGTGGGTGCCATGAACTGAACCCAGGTCCTCTGTAAAAGCAGCCAGTGCTCTTAACCACTGAGCCATCCCTCCAGCACCCAGCATTGCTTTTAAGTCGGATGACTTCCTTATCTTTCCTTTTCTGTGCCTTCAGGCATGTGGCAGAGACAACTGTGCCTGTCAGCAGTTTCTGTGGAGCATTAGCAGATCCATACTATGCCTAACACTGACTGGAATGCCACTGCGTGTTAGATACTAGCTAGCAGCAAAGGTGTAAGCACCAGTGTGCTGAGAGGAACACCAAGCAACTCTTTCTCATCACTTCCAGAGTGATGCCACATTCTTTTCACCAGTGTGTATCTTGTAATATATTTTAGGGACATGGTAATGAATAACGGAGTCTGTGTTAGCAATAACAGCCCTAAAGAAAAATAAAGTTCACATGGCATCAGTCACAATTAGGAATAACAGAATTGTGCTATGTGGGGTGACAGTCATAAGCATAGCTACAGAATTTTAAAAGATATTTTGTTATTTTTATTTTCTGTGTATGAGTTTTTTACCTGCATGCAAGTGCACCCATATTGTGCAGTGCCCGTGGAGGTCAGAAGAGGGCATCGGATCCCCTGGACCTGCAGTTATGGATGGTTAGCCACTGTGTGGGATTTGAACCTGGGTCCTCTGCAAAAGCAATCAGTGCTCTTAGCTGCTGAGCCATCTCTTTAGCCCCCAGCACCTGTACTCTTTAAGGCATCTGTGGTATTGTTATACACAATGTCATTCCATTTGTAAACTCTGCCTTAATAAAATAAATTAATGTTCTTAAATTAGGATTCTTAACTGATGTCTGCCCCCACAGCAGATAAATTAAACCAAGCCACAGGATGTAACTCATACTCTCTCTCATGGTAGAGATTATTTCCTTATCTTCTGTGTGATTAGAGACCTCACAACCAATACAACACTGAAGATGGAGTATGAAGTGATCGATGTGGTTCTGAGGAAGTGAATCAGTAGACACTTTTGTCCCTAGCAAGCATCTGTACTTCTTTTACCTCTTGGGTCATGTTTCCTTCCTCTTATTTCATAGAGATATTATTTACTAAGAAATGAAAATAATCTCATGGTCGATGTCGTCCATAAGGAAGGATGGTAAATTTGTTAGCAAGCAAATAAAAACTTTTCAATAAAAACTGAGGAGGAATTTGGGAGAGATGTAGGAGTAACTGGAGGGAGAGGGGAAGGGTAGAAATGATAAAAAAAAATACAGTATCCGTGATGAAATTGTCAAAAAATTAAAAATATAAGAGGTTGGAAACCTCCTTTCAGTCATCTGTAAGGCTGGGAGGCCTGACCAGAGCTGTGGCAGCTTCCTCCGCCTCCTCGCCTAGATGTTCTGTCTTAGACTGGGCTGTGCATCCACTGCTCCTTCCTGAGCTGCCGCTAGTTTCCTGTGCTGAGTAGAGTCGGGTAACTTCCTTCGGTTTTTCAGCTCAGCCCTGGCCAGGCACCAGTGCCGGGTTAGGAGCATGCTTAACGTGAGGCACGCCAAGACAGAGATTTGTTGAATTGAAGAAGTTTGTTGCTAGAAAAGATGAAATAGCACAGTCTTGTGGGAAGAGAAAATTGAATGAACAGAATGTTCACATGAAAATAGAGGTATGACTCCGGTAAACTATATAAATGTAAATAGATGAGCATCCAGAAGCAAACCTAGATTTTATTTTTTTAATATCTTACTAATTTTTGTTTTATGTGTAGGAGTGTATTGTCTGCATGTGTATAAGTGCACTGCTGTTGTGCAGTGCCTGCGGAGGTCAGAATAGGACATCAGA
Source organism: Nannospalax galili (assembly GCF_000622305.1). Taxonomy (NCBI): domain Eukaryota; kingdom Metazoa; phylum Chordata; class Mammalia; order Rodentia; family Spalacidae; genus Nannospalax; species Nannospalax galili. Next base: position 268,325 of record NW_008353556.1, read on the forward strand.
TCCCCTGGAACTGGAGTTGTGGATTGTTGTTAGCCACCATGTGGGTTCCGGGAATCAAACCCTGGTCCTCTGTAAGAGTAGTCAGTGCTCCTGACTGCTGAGCCACCTTTCCAGCCTCACCAAACCTCAGCTTTTATGCATCACAACTACAAAGAATAAAAGCTGAAACCCACCACCTTACTCTGTCATAAGCCATGATATACATAACCTGGGGAACTCGCTAATGCTAGCCAGGGTTCCAGGTCATTTGGGTCCACTGTCACTTTGTACTGGCGATGTCTATCATGAAACATCTTTCCCTGTGGTGGCGGGGGGGGGGCGTGTTTCTCATCTTTACAGGCTTTTATATTTTATGTTGGAGTTTTCATTCTTATGAAGTATTTTGTGATAACTTCCAGAAGTTACTAGATCAGAAACTATGATCAGGATATTTTTTGTTGTGGAGATACTGGGAAGGCAGAATCATCACAGAAGGGTGAGGGTGAAGAATCCGGTGGTCACTTAACAAAAGAATTCTCCAGCTCACAAAATAGGACAGATTCAGATCATTGTTTTCTCCCATATAAAAACCCTACATTAAAAACCAACAATGGCAGGACTCCAGTGGAAGTAGAAACTGAACAGGGGCTGGAGGAGCAGGAGATACAGTGAGTGAGTATGCTAATGAGCACATTATAAACACCCATAAAAGTTCCTGCGATTACACCAACAAAAAAGAGAACAGAAGAAAGGAGGTCTAAGTAGGGGAGGAAGGGAGTGGTTGGGACGGGTGAGCGTTTCCACGGCCCTCACTGCGTAATTCAGTATAGATCTGGGTGTGGGGACACACCTGAGTGGAAGAAAGCAGGAATCGTTTCCACAGATCCAAGTGAGAGGAGGCTTCCCGGCAGCTCTGTAAGAGCAGGTGCGCCTGGGGCAGGTGAACAGAGTTCCACATGGCTCTCAGGGCTCCCTGTGCACTGGGATTTGAATGATTTGACTGTCTCTTTCTCGTCTGATAACTGGTCCCAAGAACATGGGCAGGGGAGCAGGGGGGGATGGTGCCAGGAAGGTGAGAACCCAGAAGTGGTTAGGACTTAAATTTCACTGACTCTCAAGAAGGGGAAGCAGGTGGACTGACAGATGCAGAGCACAAATGGGCATGTGTTCTACCGATGCTGCCCCCCCACAGGTCACAGAAGCTGAAAGCAGAAAAAACTAAAGCAAAGCAAAAATGAATTCAAAGTGCTGAGGAAGAAAGCCTGGGTTACTGTCTTGATTGGCATTAGCTGTCAACTTGACACAGTTTAGAATCACCTGGAAAAGGAGGCTCAGTTGAGTAGTGTTCTTTATCAGGTTGGTGTTTGGGCATGTCTGAGAGGGATTGTCTTGATTGATAATTGATGTAGGAGGGCTCAGCCCACTGTGAGCAGCACCATCCCCTGGGCAGGTGGAACAGACCTGTACAAGAAAGCTAGCCAAGTTTAAACCTGGGTGAATCAGTAAACAACATCCTCCATCGCTCCTGCTTGCAGATTCCTTCCTTGAGTTCCTGCCCTGACTTCCCTCAACAGTTGAGAGCTGAAAGTTTAAGCCAGTTCAACACTTTCCTCCTCTAAGTTGCTTTTGGTCAGAGTGTTTTATCAGCAACAGAGAGGAAAGAAGAGCGGTTATGCTCTGAACAGAAGAGACTTTGCCAGGCTGTTTTCTCGGGCTGCAGGATCATCAGTACCATATTTATTCACACGCTTTTTCTAAAATATCTTTTTATTTTACATATATGAGATTGCCTACATGTATGTATGTGTACCACATGCATGCAGTCCTTGCGGAAGCCATAAGAGGACATCAGATCTCCTGGAGCTGGAGTGACAGATGATTGTTAGCCACCATATGCATGCTGAGAACCAAACCCAGGCCTGCTGCAAGAACAGCCCATGCTCTTAACTACTGAGTCATCTCTCCAGTCCCCACACTCTCCTTGTAGGGCTTTCGGTACCGAATGGGAAATCCCATTATGTGACCATCAGATCTTGACCGACAGTCACGTGTTATCCCTTACTTTGCATTTTAATAATGAAAACTCTTAAAATGTATGCAACTTGTAGCTAAGAATAGAACTAAATATATTCTACTGTTAGTAATCAATTCTCTGATATTGAATGTGAAAAGCTTCAAACAATTCCAGAGTATTTGAACACTTGTATACAAACGAGATTCACTTTTATATGACTCCATCTTCTTTCACTCCCCCTCCTCCTGGGTCACACTGACTGCACAATACTCTCCTCGGGTAGCACATGAGCAGCTCAAACTAGACACCTGACTTCTATTCACCTGAAATGCCAACACACAAACCAAACCAAGGCAAGCTTCTGTCTTTCTAATTTCCATAAGTGGCTACACAGCTTTTGCAATTGCTTATAAACAAGTCTGCATGTTCCTTTTGTCTGTTAGGCCACATATTCATCCACCAGCAACTTCTGATAATGTTTGACTGATAATTCAAAATGAAAACCATAAGGAAATACATTCTGGATAATGGAGGTCTGTAGAGCAGTGCCCACTGCTCACACTATTGGCTGATCTCACTTTAATATAAAAGTGCTGAAGACAGAGCGAAGAAGTGAGTCTGAAAGGTCAGGTGAGCTGTCGCAGTGGGTAAAGACGCTTGCTGCCAAGCCTGCTGACACGGGTTTGATTCCTGGGACTCACATGGTGGATGGAGAGAACCAACTCCCTTAAGTTGTCCTTTGGCCTCCAAATGTGTCCTTCTTCCAATCCCCCATAACAAAAACTCCTTTAGGGAGGCACAACCAATTCCAGCCCCCTCCTCCCTTGGTCCCTACAACAGAGGTCTGATTTCACCAAACTGCTGTCTGGGAAAAGTGGTCAGCTTACTGGGCTTCCTTACAAACCAATGGGCAGGGGTTTACTTACAGGAATGTGGGTGTTCCCCTCCCAGTGCCGCACTGGAAGGTCTCCATGTGTGGGTTGTGACTTTCCCACTGCCACACAAAGTAGCAAGATCACCTCCCCTAGGCTTCCTCAGTTTATCTCCCCTGAGCCCCTTCCCTTCATGCAACTAGAGCCAACTGATTGCTTGGGAATTTGACTCTCCCTGCCCCTCCTTTTTTGCTAAGACTAACAATCAACAAGCTGAGCTGTGATGATTCTAGGCAAGCAGATGCAAATAGCTTGAGAAGATGATGTCTGTCCATGATCTCCCTGCCAGAGGACAGCCCTATGTAATACCCCTACTAAATAAATAAAACACCCTAAATAAATAAAACACGAATATAAAAAATTAAGAGTCTGACAAAGAGGATTATCATGGGAAGATACCAGAATCAAGCTCTCTCCCCTAATTTCATTGTGTCCTGCTCATTGGGTCACAGTCACCTCTTCTCTGGATTATTAAAGTAGCCACCACCAGTTTTCCCATTACTAATCCATGCCCATGTCCAGCTTCCTTCACAAGGAACAAGTGATCACTTCAAAGAGCAAGTATAAGCAAGATACTCCACACAAACTCTCCAAGAAAAGTCCATTCGGACATCTGCAGGGCCCAGTGGGAGGCACAACGGCCCTTGGCTTCTCTCCATTTCATCCTCCTCTTCAGTTGTGTTCTCTGAACACTGAGGAGTGGCACTTCCTGTCCTCCGTGGCTGTGGGCTGGCTGCTCCACTGCTGAGGTGGTCCTCTGGCATCTCTGTGGTTGCATGCAGCCTGATCCCCTGCTAAGGTGGTCTTCCTGTGTCTCCATGACTCTACACTAGCTGCTCCTACTGATGAGGGGGTCCTCCCATATCTCCATGAGTTACTTCATTGAATTTCAGTCCAGACATCTCTGCTGTGCAGCATTGCTGGACCATCTCACATACAGTCAACCTGCAATCTCTCAGCACTTTGTTGGCCTTTTAACCTGAACTACTTGCTGATGTAGCACACTTATCATCTTGATGTCTGTATTAGTTTTATGGGTATCTTTGCCTAATTTGTCATATCATTAAAATAAATGTTCTATGAATTCAGAGATTTGCCTTCTTTGGAAAGAACACAACATATATCATTTTAATAATTTTTTGCTGGCAGAACTTAACACAGTGGAAAGAGCTTCTTGAGAAAAGATTCTCTTGTGGCTTGGTCATATGACCTTTTGTCGTCTGCCCATAATAATATATGAATGTGTGTCTACATGGTCTATATATCAAAGCACCAAACAATGAGAGAAACTGTAGTTGTTTGAGATAGTTGAGGTCTAGGGACCAAAGGGCAAGTTCTTCTCTGCTAAGATAAGGGTCTGACTTTGACTTCCCCATTTCATGCTAGACGTATGGTTTCAAGGATGAGGGGAGTCCTTGCTGGGGAGCACAGGTGTGAGAGAAATCTGAAGGAGCAGGTTCTCAGCAGTTCAGGTCTGCTCTTGGCCTGGTATTGAATAAGCATGTCCTCCGAAAGAACTAGCAGCAATTGGATGTCTGAACCCTAAGAGACACCATAGGAAGGGAGGGAAGACAGTCACCCCTCCCACACAATGGGTCAGCTTGAATTACATGGGAGGGTGTCTAAGGGTAGACACAGACACAGAAGAAGCCAGGGAGGAGGGGGGACTTCCCTGTCTTGGGCTAACATGCCAGCAGCCGCAGATCTAGGAAGCTCAGCCAAGATGTAGGGAGAAAAGCCCATGGGTTTCCATGCCCATGCCTTGTAAGGAACCCCCTCCAGGACATCACAAACTCTCTAAGAAACCCCAAGTATCTTTATGCCATAAACTGTCAGTGGGTCATAATGGCAGCGTGGGGCCTGGGAGCCAAGAGTGTGTGCAGCACGGGCCTCCCAGAAGTAAATTTGACTTTTCACCAGGATCCAGACTGTTCTTTCTTAGGCATAGCTTAACGCAGCTCAAATGCCACGGGAATGTCCCACCAAAGACCAAGGAGAGGTTTGATGATCAAAGCTAACTCCAAAGGCTAAGGGAAAGAGGATTATTTTTTACCATTTGAGTTTTTAAAGTGTTTACTCTCAAATATTTAAAAAATGTAACTGTAGTTAAGACTTTGACTACATTTCAAAATAAAGTTATTGAAGGTGTCATGGTCTGATACTTTGGTTTTCAGACCTGACAGGTACAGCAGAGAGTAGACCAAGGACAGTGTACAAGTTCCTCTGAGCTACCAATTAACGAGTCCAGGAAGGAATGTCTGTCATCCTGAAAGGGAGGTAGCAGGAGTCTGAATTTAAAGTGGAGAAAATGTGACTGTTGATGAGTGATGTTTTCCAGGGGTGTAGGTGAAGGACATGAAATATATGCTAAAAGTCTGCCTACCTATATATCTAAAATTTTATAAAATATCATGTACCCAGGTGTGGTGGTGCACACCTGTAGTTCCAGCACTTGGGAGGCAGAGGCAGGCAGATCTCTGTGAGTTCAAGGCCAGCCTGGTCTACATAATGAGTTCCAGGACAGCTGGGGCTACAGGGAGACCCTGCATCAAAAAGACAAAAAAAAAATGCACCCATAGCTTGTAAGCAGCATTATAAACTTTAAAAAATTTATATGTACAAGTGTTTTTCCTGCATATATATGTGTACCTGTGTCATGCAGTGCCCATGGAGTCCTGAAGAGGGCATCAGATCCCCCTGGAACTGGAGTTGCAATAATTGTGAACTGTCATATGGGTGCTAGATATAGAACCAGGGTCCTCTGCAAGAGCAGCTAGTGCTTTTAACTGCTGAGCCATTTCTCCAGTTCTTGAAACCATACTAGGAATGAATTCAGAAGAACTAGAAGTGATTTTTGAAGTTGAACATGCTGACCTAAAGTTTAACAGTGACACAAATGTAGCAATTTGCAACACCAGTGTCCTAAGGTTTTACCCTTGCTTTTACCTCCTGCCTCTCCAAAGCCACCTTTGAAGAACTGACACAATCTCTTAAAGACTTGGATCATCAGAAACTCTTATCAAAGTGGTCTGGGATAAAGGATATTTAGCATGTCTTTTCATAACAGTGACATGAATTATACTAATCATAGTTCTCTAGGGAAACAGAACTAACAGTAGAAATAGAGAGAAAGCCTAAGAGATCTGATTTATGATAGAAAATCATACTATGAGTCTGTGTGTCTGTGTATGCCTGTGTGTATGTGTGTGTTTGTGTATATATGCATATATTTGATTTATATGGAATCATACTGTTTGTTTACTTGTCTGTGTATAACCGTATGCATAATATACCTAATTAATGCTAAGGAATCATAATGTGAGTCCATGTGTGTCTATATATATATATATCTGATTGATTATAAGGAATCATATTATGTATTTGTATACATATATCTGATTTATTATAAGGAATCATGTATATGTATAAATCATCTATATGATTTATTATAAAGAACTGTAGTGTATGTATGTGTGTATATGCATGGATCTAATTTATTACACAGAATCACAGTGTGTATATGTATCTGTGTGTATGTATGTAGGGATACTTGATTTTGATGAGGATGGTAGTGTGTGCATATATCTGATTTATTTAAGGAGGCATATTGTGTGTATGTCTGTGTGAATGTGTATGTCTTTGTGTGTGCATGCACACATCTGATTTATTCTGAGACACCAACACATGCAGTTATGAAAACCAAGTTCAAGATCTTCAGGGTATGATAGAAAGCTGGAGAGCCACTGTTTCAGTTGGAGTTTAAAGGCAGCAAGATGCCAGTGTCTTAGCACAAAGACCATCAGCTCAGTTGTGTTCTCTCTTACTTGGGACAAGGATAGAATTTTTGTTTTCTTGAACCTTCAACCAGTGGAATGAGGCATCCAAAAGAGAGGACAAACCCCTCCACTCCATGTAGCAACTCAATTCTCATTCAAAAATAGTCTCACTGAGACACCCGGAGTAATGGTGACTGATTTATGTGAACACATCGCACCCCAATGGATCTGACAGAAGGTCATCCATCACAGGAACAGGGAACAAGGATCACAGGCACTGATCTAAACACCTCATTCTTCATGGTACCAGAACTTAACTTCCTCTTTGGGGCCAGGATGTTAGAACAAGGATAAATATTCACCAACTCAAGACAAGAAGGAAAGTCAAGAGATGGAAGGGATTGTATGGTGACCTATTTTGAATAAAACACTGGGGTTCAGACTTGAACTTTTCATGTATCAGAGTAGTGTTTCAAACCAAACAAATAAGTAAATAAAGTTGGATCAGTGAATACATGATGAGTTTGAGTTTTAACTAATCTCTTTGTTTACACATGTGTGCGTGCCTGCTTGTCTGTATGTGCATCATATGGATACAGGTGCCTGTGGAGGCCAGAAGAGGGCACCAGTACCCCTGGAGCTGGAGTTACGGACTGTTGTGATTCATGCAATGTGAGTGCTGGGACCTGAGCCCAGGTCCTCTTAAAGAGCAACCAGTCTTCTTAACCATTTCTCAGGCCCTCAACTAATTATATAAAATTGTAGCCATTAACTATTCCCATTCTTATAATTTCATTTACAGCTTAGTGAGCTTCTTTACGTTATATACAAGCTAAGAAAATTAACTTTTTGGTTGCAAGGTTAGGTAAAAGTCATTTGTCCAGAACACATACATATTGTAAAAGTCAGTACACATGTTCCTAGTCTAACTCATGTTTTGGAGTTTATTTCTTCTGAGAGTTAATCATTCAATTTGTGGTTAACTTATTATTAAAAACTAGCAGACAAAGAAGGAAGGAAACCCTTAGGGTATTTCTGAGTTCTGACATGTCAGTATTCTCAGGTTGGAGGTAATTAAAAGGAGGCCTCTCAGATGCCCAGCTCCCTGTCCTGTGACCAAAGCCAAAAGAAAAGCAGTTGATCTTGTGGAGGCTTTGAGACTGTCTCTAAACTATTCCTGGTCAGAAGTTTCCTCTAAATACCTTCTGCCGTGTGATTTTCATGAACACCTACCCACATTTCTTCAAGGCATTTGACAGACTTCTGGAGTCAGATGAACTACCATTGTGTCAATAAAGTCGTGGGTATTTGACTTCTTCAGTGTACTAGGTGAAGTTCAAACTGATAGACTTAGAATCCCTGAGAAGCAGTCTTCTTTACAAATATATTTACTTATTTTCCTTCACAGAATTCTATTATAGTTAAACAATTTGATATAAATTCATTATTTCAGGGAAAAATAGTGTCCCCCTCTTGTTTTAAATAGGAAGAATGAGGGAAGGGAGGGAAAGAAGAGGGAGGAAGAGAGGGAGGAGGGGAGGAAAGTTGGGAAGGAGGGCGGGAGAGAGGGAGGAGGGATGAAAATCGGAGGAAATGAAGGAAGGAAAGCAATCTGTTCCTTCAAACAATTTGCATCAAATTGCTTTACATTTCTGTTCGAAAAGACGACTTTCTAATCTGTCGGACAGCCGTGAGTTTAAACCCCGGCTGTGCTGTTTTTGCTTTGCTTTCTGGTCTTGAGGCTGTGTTTCATGTAGCCCCAGGTTCACCACAAACCCTGATTCGATTGCCTCTGCATCTTGAATATTAGGACTACAGGTGTGTGCCACAACACCATGCACAGCTTAAGCCCTTTAGTCCGTGTGGGATATCTCATACCTCCTTAAGATCGTTTTCCTAGAAGGTGACCTTCTCGTCAGCAAGGGTTGCAACTTCAACTTTATAACAAACACCTGGCACAGCAGAGCTGGGAGGATGAGTGAGGAAGAAACTGTGTCCAAGAAGATGCAAAACAGGAGACAGAGACAGGAAGGATGGGTAAGGCCTTCTGAGCTCTGTTTTGAAGGATGGAAATGTTACTACTTCAGGGATTTGTGGTGATGGGACTCCGTAAGATGAATGAGGTGCTCAATAAAATATCTGCCATTCATTTTAAGCTACTTTCCCTACAGTGCAGTAAGTATTCTGCATGCTTTACTTTATATAACCCTGAAGACTGCCTATCACAAAGTAGCATGTGTTACTTCCACTTTCTAGATTTGGGAAATGAATGTTTTATCCACAGTCCTTTATTTCTTCATTTCTTTATCATGTATATGAGGGTGTGGTAGTTTGAATGAGGTCTCCCAGAGGCTCCAAGTGTTTGGACACTTGGTCCCCCATTCATGGAGCTGTTTGGGTAGGTGTACCCTTGCTGAAGGAAGCCTGCTGGGGGCAGACATTGGGGGCATGTAGCCATGGCCACTTCCAGTCTGGCTCTCTGCTTCTGTGACTGCTTAAAGATGTGATTGCTCAGTTTTCTGCTCCAACCACCTCTGCCACCATGCTTCCCTGCATAGTGGACTCTTCCCCCTCTGGAAACATAAGCCAAGTAGAAACTTTCTGCTATAACTTGCCTTGGTCATAGAGCTTTATCACAGAAACAGAAAAGTAACAAATACAGTTGGTACCAGAGAGTGGGGTGTTGCTGTGGAGAACCTAACCATGTGGGTTCTTGGAGGAATGTGCAAGACTTTGGAAGTTTGAACTAGAAAAGTGATTAGATGCTGTAAGCAGAGCTTAATAGGCCCTACCCTTCTCATAGGAGCTTGGAAGAAGCAGGGCTGAGAGCAGAGTCGTTCCAGGGGAAACAAGGACAGCAGCTAGGGCGTTCTGCCAAAGCGTTGGCTGCCTTCTGCCCACAGCATAAGAGCTTGCCGGAGGCTAATTTGAGAAGTAATGGGCTAATTTCTTTGGTGGAGGAAATTTCAAGACATCCTGATGTAGAATTGGTGGCAGGTTATTAATGAACATTATGCAGATCTACAATGAAAAAGCAGGTGGAGAAGAAGGAAACACAGAATGTACAGTTTGGAGAGAGGGAACATACAAGGCTGAAGACTGCTGGATCCCAGGCTTGTGCTGAAGGAGAGAGATTAAAGTCATTAAAGAGAGGCCTCCAAATTTGCACTCCGACAATGGAAAGAATATCTTCACAGCAAGACCCCATCCAGCTAAGCTTGCTTGTGAAAGGAAAATCCTAAGGAGTTTTCTCCTAGAAAAGCATAACCCATGAAAGCTGCTGGTAATTTGGCTGAAGCAGGCAGAGGTCCATCACCGGCCTGCAGCTGAACTTGGCAGTGTTGCTCACGTGGTACTGCCTTTAGAGGCATGAAAGATGCGAGAGGGAGGAGTGATCAGCTCTTCTGCGGAGTCCAGGGAGCACGCAGCAGGGGTTTTTCTGCATGAAGAAGGCCCTAACAGGCCAAGAGGCCCTGAGAAGCCATTTCATAAAGCTGTGGAGGTGAAGACCGCAGGGTACTAGAGATGCCAGATCTGTGAGGCATCTGCAGGAGAGCGCTATACAGGGGTGGCACCAGCGCAAGTGTGAGATGTACATTGCACATAGCAAGGCTAGAGGGGCTGAGCCTTCTAAGCCCTTTGGAACTGATGCCCCAATCATCAGACAGAACTCCTGGATTTGCTGTTTGCCCTGATGATTTTCAGTCTGGCTTTGGTCTGGTATTTCCTCACAATATCTCCATTCCCCCCTTTTGGAAAGAGAATGTATAGTCGGTTCCACTGTATGCTAGAAGAATGCAATTTCTTTTGATTTGACAGGGGCTTACAGTTAAGAGATACTTTGAGTCTCAAAGAGACTTTGGACTCTGGACTTTTTGAATAGTATTAAGCCTGTGAAAGAGTATGGGGACTTTAAGGTTGGGCTAAAAGCATTTTGCATTATGGTATTGCCATGAGTTTATGGGGACCAGAGAGTGGAATATGACGCTTCAAATGAAAGTCATGGAACCTCTAGGAGATGTGGCCATCCTGGAGGAAGCATCTCACCGAGAACAGGCTTTGAGACTTTTTTAAGCCTTGCCAGATGTCCAGTTTTTTGAAGATGTGAGCACTCAGCTTTCTGCTCTGGCTGCCTCCTGCCTCTTACCCCCACCCACCCATCACCACCATGATTATGAATTCTTCCTCTGGAACTGGAGGCCAAGTAAATTCTTCCTTCTATAAATGGCCTTGGTCATTGTGTTTTATCACAGCAATAGAAAGTAATAGTACAGGGTGGTATGTACAAGTAGTGCATTTGCCCTTGGAGGCAAGAAGAACTGTTAGATTTCCTGGAGGTGGAGTTACAGGTGGTTGTGAGCTGCCATGTGGGTGCTGGGAACTGGACTTGGGCCCTCTGGAAGAGCAGCAAGTGCCCCTAACCACTGAGCCATCTCTCCAGTCCCTTGTGCATACATTTAACAAACAAAGAAGCTAGAGTTTGACCCTGGCTTTGTCTCTTCCAAATCTGGACCCCTATTTATGATGTCAGACTTGGTGGCAATTATTACTAGTACCAGGTGCTACTTCTGCTCCCTGACAGTGTTGGTGGGACTGCGGTGGACATAGTTTCTTTACAAATGGCTCCAGAGGGACTTGGACATTGTTGCCACAGCAGGTGAGCAGATGTGCCTTCAGCAAAGAAAGGAACCAGTGACCCTGACCACGTTCTTGCCTAATTCTCTCACTTTGCTCTTGGAGTGTAATTCTGTGCCACAGCTCACCAGGTCTACTACTGGTGCAACAAACACCAAACAAGGTCATTTTAAAAGTCCCTACTCCAAATGTGCTGTGTTGGTCAGCAGTTGGCAACAACTCCATATTTGTGAACTGTTAGAGTTCTGGTAGTGGAGATCTCAAGAAGCTTTCTCGTGTTTTGATAAAGTAGTCCTGTTTGTCATTATCAGTGCCCCACCTCACCCCAACTGGTTCAGTGTCTTGCTGAGTCTCAAGAAACATGACAGCAAAAATCTTGCTTATAATGTCAGTTATTCTCTTGACAAAGACACAAAGTTCACAACTGGTGCCGTTTCCACAGAGGGACTCGGATGACCTCAGTCCTTCCCGCTTGTGTCTGTCACATACGGTGTACCTTCCTTAGTTCAGAAATCCAGTGTTTCTGTGGCTCACTCAGCTAGTTATTCACCAAGCGCAGATTTGATTCTGTGGTAAAGACTTAGCACGCAAGCACAGGAAGCCTCAAATTGCTCTCTAAGCTCATGGCTTGGGTGCTGCAAATAGAGGAGTAAATCTTGATCCTGTGACATCAGTGAAAACACGGAGTGCTCAGGGCACAGGGACACAAGTGCATCTCCCAGAGAAGATGAGGACTAAGCTGTTCCAGGAAGAACAAATCTCCACAGAGAGAAGTCAAACCATGAAATAGCATTTTATCAACATGAGCAGAAATCGGGAGTGAAACTGTGACATGTTTGAGATTTTGTGACATCACATCATGCCAAGTCTACCCATGATTGACATATACTCAATATGCTTTTAGAATTTATGGTGGAGTTACCTGTTCATTGGCACCTTTCCACAATTTTATTTCCTCTCAAGTTCAGTTTCCTTACAGTGGGATTATTTTGAGTTCTGAACCATCTACAACAGCGTGCTTTCCATTACATGGCATAAGGAGAGGAGGAAAACACTGAGGAGAAAGACACCAGAGTGTAATAATTTCCCAAGGCAAAGACTGGTGACTCGGTGTCTGGGTGTATTTCTCCATGTCTGTTCCGTACCATGTTTCTTCTGATCCTGGGTCACAATTTAGGAGATTGAAAGCCACCACGGTTGCAATATTTCCACTCTGCTCACTGCGCACATATTTCATGGACAGTGATTAAATCCTGGGTCCAAATCAACTTTGCTTCTTTTAATGAAGTGACAAGTGACATAGGCTGACCTCATTTATAAGCCGGGCACACAGGTCAGCATCTGTTTTAGTGAACTCCAGTTATATTTTACCAGATGAAATGGTTCCAGGTTTGGAAAGAAACCATCTTATGTAATGTAATTTTTGAGTTTTCTGTTCTGCATTTCGATCTAAAAAATTAGAGGCAATGCCCAAAAATGCAACTGTGTGGTCAGCCTCCAAAGTTGCTGGCTTCTTTAACATGTCTTCATTTGGTGATTACTTAACACCCACCACTTGCCTCATGGAGTCTGTCTGCGGGGGATCCGGGGGTTCAGTAGTGGAAACTGCAGACCAGGTTGTACAGGTAAAAATATTTAGTGTTGATCGTTTTTATTATATCTGAACTTTTGGCAAATAAGATTGTAGATTTTTCAAAAAATATTTTGAAACAAACTACAAAAATATATAATGAAGGAAAATGTTTAATTTCTTAACATGCTCAGATATCTCAGATACTTTGCAGTGGGAGTCTTGCACAGCAGGAAATGAATGTCTATGCTCTGGCTATAATGTACCTGTGACGCTTCAGTTTCCCATTGAGTGTAAAGTTTAAAACTTTAAAAGTTAAAACTTTCCACATGAAATTTCTCTCAATTTATTCTTTGTTTTTTTTTTAATATATATAAATGGCTATGAAATGTGGTAGTATTTATTGTTTGAAGGTTTAAAAGGTTTTTACTCCTGACACTGTTTATAATTACTATTTGTAAATTCAGTCCCTTGTCTTACAGCATTTAAACTCTGTGTATCTGTGTGTGTGTGTGTGTGTGTGTGTGCGCGCACGCGCGTGCGTGCACGCATTCATATAAAAAACGTAGTTGAGAGTCTCTACCAAGGGCTACTAGTCAGGGAAAGATAAACATTTTATCTTACTCAAGTACGTTAATAAAGCGTAAGCAAATGTTTGCCCAGACCCCCGCACTTGCTCACTGCCAGTGCACTTTTCTGTGCTGTCACAGTCTTCGCGTCCTCTCACGCCCATGTGCTCACTTCCCTGAGTCTATTTACCATCTTTAAGCTTGCCTTTAGTTATTTAGAAATACGAAGATTTCTTTCTCTTTCCCTTGTTTTTAGATTTTTAATTTTATGTATATGTCTGAGTGTGTATGAACATGTGTGTGCAGGTACCATGGAGGCCAGAAGAAGTCATTGGATCCCCTGAAACTGGAATTACAGGCAGTTGCAAGCCTCTGGATGTGGTTGCTGGCAACTGAACCCTCTGAGGGTAGCCAGCACTCTTAACCACTGAGCCATCTCTCTAGCCCTCAGTGATGTAAGGATTCTTGATTGCCTTTTGAAATGTATTTCACTTACACTATCCTGGTGTTCTCCTCCATCGTGGAACACAATGCAGAGTGTCACTTTGTCTTCTCCATCTCCTTTTTATACTAACTCCATAGATACTCTCTCTACTGGAGGGAGGGAAGAGACAAGAGGAGACAGCACACAGAAGAGGAAATCAAGAATCGTATTGCTTATTCTAAACCCTCCCACTCTTTTAAGAAAATGGACAGTTGTGCCAGCCATTGATGTGGTTATTTGATCTTGAGGCTGGTGGTGGATCATCTGTTGGTGTTTTCCCTTGGCACTTTCAAGGCGCTCTCCAAAGCTATGAGAGCCGCCTTCAGGGGAAGTGGCTGCAGGTCAGTGGCAGCTCTATTGCTCCAAATCCTGTGTCCGACCTATGTTCTGTCTTTGCCAGTAGGGTCTTACCTTCAAGTTCTGGAAGGTCATCAAGGGCTGTGGCAATAGCCTGAGTAATTTGGGGAGTCTCTTGGACCACCCTGGCCAACAACTCAAAGTTTCTCCTGCCTGGCGCTGTTTCTTGTTGTGTAGCCTTTATACACATGGACTCATGTAAAATAATGTATGTATAATTTGACAGTAGGTTGTTGGCTAATATGGTTCCTTCTGGTTTTTTTAAATTAGCTAGGCATTATTTATTTCTCCTCTCTTTCATTGTCTAGTTTATGTTAGGCATCGCGTTAAAAATTCAGAATCCTAGAAAATGCCCACTAACCCCGACACCTTCAGTATTCAAGTCTTTTAACTGTGATAACTTAAAGACAAAAGAAATACAAGTAGATGTTGTTTAAGTTTTTCAACTAGGTCAAGTTTCAAAACCATGCTTAGGTATTTTTCATGGTCTGCCTGTGATACTTGCTTACTGACCTTTCTGTCAGGTAGGTGAAATCACATCACTGGACTCTGGCTTCCCATTGGGAAGAATTTGAGTTGTTACCAGGTCAAACCAGGAAGATATTTAGACAGAAGATCATCTTTGGAAAAATGGCTCAGGGAGCGACTGGAATATGCAAAGAGAAATGCTGATTTTAAGAAACACGAAAATCAAATGGGAATTGTTACGTGTGCTAAGAAGACACCATTAAACGTTAGTTTGATGCCTGCTCTTTAATTTCTGTTGCTGTGATAGAACAGCTGGGCCAAAAGCAGCTTAGGGGAGAAAAGGGTTGTATGACTTACAATTCCAGGTGACATCATTGAGGGGAGGCAGTGCAGTAACTCAGGTATCTGGTCACTTCATAGGAGAAAGCAGTGAGAAAGGAAATGTGTTCCCCCCCTCCTCTCTCTTCCTCTGTCTTCTCTCTCTCCTCTTTCTCCTCTCTCTCCTCTCTTTGTTCCTCTCCTACACCTATCAGGACCTCTGCCTAGGGAATGGTGCTGCCCACCATGGGCTGGGTCTCCCTACATCAACTAACAGTCAAGAAAATCCCTGACAGACATGCCCACAGGCAACATGATCTAGAATCTCCCTCAGTTGAGGCTCTCTTCCCAGGGGATCCTAGGCTATGGCAAGTTGACAGTTAAAATCCACCACAATTCCTCTTCAGAAACCTTGTACTATTGTACTTTCATCACTAAAAGACGTTTTCAACACAGCTCTTAGACACCAGAGGAAGAAAATGCAAGGTTTCCCGGGCTCTTCCCTTTTACAGCCATCACTGAAACAGCAGCCGCCAAAATGAAGTTCATGTTCAATCCCTTTGTGACTTCTGACTGAAGCAAGAGCTGCAAAAGGCGTTTCAGTGCACCTTCTCACATTTGGGGGAAGGTTATGTCCTCCCCTCCTTCCAAAGAGCTGAGACGGAAGTACAGTGTTCGGTCTCTGCCCAGCCAAAAGGATGGAGTTCAGGTTGTACAAGGGCACCACCATGGTGAGCCGCTTTGCAAAATGGTCCGGGTTTACAGGAAGAAATAGCCATATACACTGAGGGGTGCAGCCGGAAAAGGCTAACGACGCGACTGTCCGCGTGGACATTCACCCCAGCAAGGTGGTTATCACCAGCTTAAACCCGAACAAAGACGGCAAAAAGATCCCGGAACCAAAAGCCAAATCTCACCAGGTAGGAAAGACGAGCAAATGCCAGGAAGACCCATGGAGGAGAAGCAGGAGTGCAGTCTACATTCGGCGGTCACTGAAAACCACCTAAATGAAAAGAACATTCGTCCCGGTGTTTTCCTGTTGGCTCTTCATGGAAGGACAGAAAATCTGAAAGGATGAACGATTGAAAACTGAAAATATCTGGAGACAGACCACGGGGAGGAAAGCAGTGTGAACGATTAGGCTTTCCAGTGCCCGTGGACCTTATTTCCCCAAAGCAGTCTTAGAATTACCCCTGGATCTTCAAAAACAGCATCTCAGAATTTGCTAATTTATAACTAAGGTATTGAACAATGACACAAGAACATTTTTTCTGAGGGGCAATAGAATGTAAGACTTTGAAAGTCCAAAATGCAAAGATGTTTTAACTCTTGTATATTCCCTGAAGACCCACCATGCAGTGCATTAACAGTTATTGGAAGATGGTGTTTGGATCATGAAAAGTTACCAAAGATGTACACTTTGTATGTAAAGTGCACAGGTTCAGAAGTTCAGAATTCCTTCTTAGGGCTCAGATTATTCAAAGTCATCAAGTTCTGCATGTTTTTATGTTTGATTTCGTTTAAGTATATCTAGGGCCTTTAAAAATGCTATTTGTGGGGCTGGAGAGGTGACAGCGGTTAAGAGCACCGGCCGCTCTTGCAACGGACCGGAGTTTAGTTCCCAGCATCCACATGGTGGCTAACAACCATCCATCTCTCCAGTTCCAGGGGATCTGAAGCCCTCTTCTGACCTCTGCAGCATTGCAGGACGCAGACGCGCTCACATACATGCAGGCAATACACTCATACACATAAAATCAAACTAATAAATAAAATATTTTCTAAACGCTGTTTGTCCTTAATGATTTTTTATTCTTTCAGGACGCTAAAGGGAAAGATCGCCAACGGCTGCAACAGCAAACAGAACTGCAAAGCCTGGACTTCAGTGTCCCAAGGACTTCGGTTACCGTTTTCCCTTTTCTGTGCTCTGCCGCTGCACTCAGATGCCCAGGGCATTTCTGGATGCCTTATTCAGTAACCAGCTCCATGTGAGGCAGTAAACGCGCAGTGCATTTCTCGCTGGCAGCTGAAATTGTGTTACTATTGTGGATTTACAGTTTTGTTTTTCTGTGGTGCAGGATATGAGCGGACCCACTCTCAATTTTTAACATGGCATCTGGGGATCCAGTACCGGGAGGAGGACGTGCAGGAGCCCGGGCTGGGAGGAACACCAGGGCTTCCCAGCAGCAGGCGCCAGGGGAAGTGGTAACCGGACACCCGGTCCGAGGCCAAGGTCCTTCCAGGTGGAGGACAGTCCAGGATCCACTGCACGCGAGGCCCTTCGTCTCAGAATCCAGGACCTCATTCACAACGGTTGGGTTAGATTGTCTCCCACGTTCAACACAACACCGAACGAAAGCTGTGAGAGGGCAGAGCCGAATTCTAGTTCCTTCCCTAAGTGGAAACAGGCCTGGGCGCAGCCTTTTCTAAAATCCGCTATTTAAACAGAATTGTAAGAACCCCGTTCGTTCGGGTCTGCAGTTTGGAGTGGACAGTCGCCCAAGTTGCTGGAAAGCGCTGGCCTGTGAGTGTGCAAAGTCACAGGCCGGGGAGAAAACGTGTCCACCCCGCAGTTTTCACACTGTGCTAAAGCCTCTGACTGTGCAAAGCCCTGGCGTTAAATCTGATCCCCTCCCCGCCCCCCACCCTCTCTCCGTCGGGTTAGTGTTTGGGGGGGCAGGGGCTGGAGCTCGGCCCCAGCCGGAATTGCTGCCAAGGGCTTGTAACACAATCTCTCCCGTTTGAAGGGTAAATCGGTGTCTACCGCGTTTGCTGTCCGGCAGAAAAAGTAAGCATTTCACTTCCGCTCGGTCTACGCGGGCCGATGGCGAGGGGGGATTAAAATAGTCTTCCCCCCGGCACCGAGAGGAGCCACCGCAGGAGCACGCGGAGCGGCCGCCGCAGGGGTGCGGGCCGGAGCGGGGGCCGCCGAGCCGCCGCAGCCCCGCGCCCAGAGCCGGAGGGAGCCCCGGGACGAGCCCTGCACCCCGCACCCCGCGCCCCGCGCCCCGCATCCCGAGCCGGAGCCCCGGGACGAGCCCCGCACCCAGGGTGAGCGCGCTCGCAGGGCGCCGGCGGGGGGGGGGGGGGGGGCGCGGAGTCCCTGGAGACGGGCTCCATCCCTGCATCCCTCAGCATCCCAGAGGACCCGGGCGCCAGAAGCCGGCTGGTACCGGCAGCCAACCAGGGGCGGAAGTGAGGATGCCTCCTCGGCGCATCGGTATCCGTGCACACAGGCACGGTGTAAAAGCGTGTCTGCAACGTAATGCGTGCTCCGTGATTGGGGGAGGGGGCGAGAGGGACGTGGGGGGGTCGGCGGCTCAGGGCGCTTTCCAGAGGTCGAGTCAGTGGGAGCCGGAGGGGGAGGGGTGGTGATGCCTGCGGTTTGGTGCTGATTCTGTTATCTTGGGGACTGTGGTAGAGTTGAGCTTTCTGTTTTTAGGGGTTGTTTGTTTGTTTGTTTTCTTTCACACGCGAGAACAGCCTTCAGCCTCCAGAGACGTTTGTATTTCTCCGTGTTCTCCTTTTAGTTCAGCCGGAGTTGACTGGAGTTTGAAACTGTTTAGGGAGCAAAAGCGCCAACTTTTCTTTGAACTGTTAATTATCCCACCAAAATTAAACCGCGTCCGCTCTGCATAAAGTTGACTTGGTCCACACGTCCTGAGTTTCTAGAGTGGGACTCGGAGAGGGGCAAACTCCAGAGTTAACACATGCTTTTCACATTCTGGCGCTGCTGAAGGTGGAGGAGATGTGGTGGGGGCAGTCCGTACCTTTCCATCTCCGCGGTCTTCCCACCCTCCACCCACCCCTCTCCAAAGCTTGAAGAAAGGTGAACAGATCTTTATGCAGACCGCCCATTTGGCCTCCTGGTGTTAAATAAGGGCTCTGACCGGTTAGGTCTGGTTGGGTCTGTGGCCACCTTGCGCGGGAAGAATTTTGACACCTGTCCCTGGAGACTCTCAGAGGCGGAGACGCTCAGAGGCTGGGCTCAGGACAAACCTTGGCTCCCTGCTGCATCGCCTCAATCTTTTAGGTCTGTGCCTGCTTACTGAAGCTCTCATCTGATGTGCCCTCCTGGTCTTTGGCACTGATCAATGCGTTGCTGCTCAAGGAATGCTCTGCCCTAACTCTGGAAACAGTGGTGGTCCTTCCCAACATGGCTGTCAGGGTTTTGACTGTCTAAGAGAAGGTGAGAGCCGGAGGCAGGAAGACCTTTTGCCTTGACCGTCTACTTTGGAGCCTTTGCTTAGGGCTACCTGAAAGGTTTCTGACTGGGAAAGGTAGTTTGGAATTCAGCCTGTGTGCCGCTAGACTTAGGCTTATCTCTTTGTTTTGTTGCTTAAACACCCTACTTTTGTGCTTTGAGTTTTCTAGTACCTTGGTAACAAACCTTAGTTAACTCTTAAACTTGAAGGTATGGTAAAAATCTTGTCTTAATTTAACCTTCAGCGAACATGCATGCTCAGATTTTGCTTCAGGACTGAAAGTCTGCCAAGCAGGTGGTGGGAGCCAGTTGAAGCCATCAGGTGCTTGAAAACCAAGGGACATCCGTTTGCAGGGATTTCTGTTCAGAACTTCTGCAGGTGTGCCAGTGGTGCTTTGGTGTTCTCGGTTTTGTCCTGAGCAAGATCCTCTGTCTCCTTCACATTTTATGAACTACTTCCCACTCCCTGTAGTTAGACTACAGGAAAGACCTTCAGTGAAAGGAGAACTACCTCTTGTCAAGTTGGGTAAGATGCTGTATTAAGGGTTTGCAAGGTCAAGTCACCTGAGGTTTTGCTAATTTCCAACCTATATGAAAGCGGAAAATGTCATGTATGTGGTGATATACATATATCACAGACTGCAGAATTCTATAGTCCGTAGCTGTGTTAAAGTTAGTTATGAATACACAAATCTTCCCACAAATTCAGGCTTACTGAATCAACTTATATATAATTTTTGATGTAAGCTCTTACAGTTTCCAGTTAATGATTTTAGATAGTTTTCTGCTCACATTTGTTTCAACGTAATTTGGTAGAGAGCTAAAAGTCTGTGCTACATGTTTGGGAGAATGGTTTAAATAGGATTTGGGGAACAGCGACTTGAAGGAATCTCTACTGCCAGAAATATATTGAGATTGTATCTATGTTTGGTCTTATTCTTTTGGTTATGACTTAAGAAAGTATTATTTGTGTATGTATGCCATCTTTCATCCAAGAGAAATGACCAGAGATTCCCAGAGAGATTAGTATCACAGACTGGGCACGAGGGCACAGAACACAGGTTTATTGACTACGTAAATAGCTCTGTTACTTGGAGGAAAATATCTTCATAGGCCCCTGGTCTGTTATTGAGAATTTCACTATGCAGAATCTCCAAGGCCCTTCTGAGTTTATTGCATACTTAGGTAACAAGAATTGGATGCTATTTGTACTTGATCAGTTTTTGTTTGATTTGGTCCCTTGACAGAGGCAGTTAGTCCCCTTATAAGATGGAAACTTTATGATTATATTGTGGATTTATTTTCTGAATAGACACTTTATTAAGGTTTTTCATTCATAAGTGGGAATGATGTTAGAGTCATGTGATCCAGGCATCTGTGAGGCTGGGGCAGAGGACTTCAAATTCTAGGCCAGACTGGATCACATAGTAAGTTCATGGTTAGTTCATGGTCACTTACAGAGCCAAACTAAATCAAGCCACCAACCAATCGAATAACATTAACAGAAAGATCTTATATTCCTAACGTTAGTTGGGAATTTACATTTTATAGAGATATTGCTGGTTGGTCAAAATAAATCATACAGGAGTAAAGTATGGGCGAGAAGGCATCCTTGGCCATTCAATCATTGAGTGTAATTTCAAAAACAACATTTTCTCCTGCCAGATTTTGGGAAGGTTTTTGTTTTTTTAAAAAAATATTTTATTTATTATTTTATTTTATGTGTCTGAGTGTGTTGACTGCTTACATGTAAGTGCACTTGTGTCATGCAATCCCCTCAGAGGTCAGAAGAGGGCGTCAAATCCCCCTGGAATTGGAGTTACAAATGGTTGTTAACCACCATGTGGGTGCTGGGAATCGAACCCAGGTCCTCTGTAAGAGCAGCCAGTACTCTTAACCCCTGAGCCATCTCTCGAGCCCCTTAGGAAGGTTTTTATATTGAGGTGTTTTTAAATGTTAAAGGAAAGTGTGAATGACCTGTACTTGTGTCTACCTTGTTTGGAATCTGTAACTTGTGCAACTGAATAGACAGGAGAAAGGTCAGTACTGCAGAAGACTAATAGGACCTGCCTGCATGCTCATGGGGACCCACTGCTTCCAGTGGTTGGTTGTGTTTGTAGAGGGGATGAACGGTGAGAAGAAAGACGAGAGAGGAACGAGGTTTGGGTTGCTGTCATAGCTGCTCATCTGAATGAGTTTAGAATCTTACTGTGTTTTAATCTTTAGCTGGTATCAAAGTGCAATCTATTTTTCCATGTTGAAATCCCATATAGTCTTTGTTCTATATTTTAAAATTTCACACCTCGTCTTGGATGTAACTTGCTTAACCTAAAGAATACCCTGCAGCTCTCCTGGTATGTGGCTGTCCGTTGTACTTATCTGTCCTATTTCCTGCCTTTCTGTTTTCATCTTGATGATTGACAGTTGTGTAGACACTCATATTTCATTGCAGAATTTCTTTCCAAAATAAATCAATGGAAGCTTTACTTTGGCACACTTTCTGATGAGGATGATGATGATGATGATTTAGCTAACATTAAGCATATGAAGTGTGACATACTTGCCAAGCACTGGCGTGGGTGTTCAATCTTCAGGATTGTCTTTGCAGTATCAACCACATCACACCCAAAGAGTTTAATACAAATAAAAGTCAGGGCCTACTGCAATCATCAAAGGACCAGGCTGCCAGCCATCTTTTCACCCCGTGACTTGGGTTTCCAGCTCCAATGTTCTATTTTTTTTCTGTCTTTTTGAGATAGGGTCTCCCTGTAGCCCCAGATGTCCTGGAACTCACTATGTAGACCAGGCTGGCCTTGAACTCACAGAGATCCGCCTGCCTCTGCCTCCCAAGTGCTGGGATTAAAGGTGTGCGCCACCACGCCCGTCCCA
Organism: Nannospalax galili; assembly: GCF_000622305.1. Classification (NCBI taxonomy): domain Eukaryota; kingdom Metazoa; phylum Chordata; class Mammalia; order Rodentia; family Spalacidae; genus Nannospalax; species Nannospalax galili. The sequence goes on from NW_008353556.1 coordinate 290,520, forward strand.
GCTCCAATGTTCTATCTGTTCACCTGCCTTCCTAGTGGGATCTCACAGAAGACAGGAGGGATACAATGTTTATTTTGTTTGTTCTTCTGTTTTCTTTTTTTCCCAGATTGTTTCCTACGTGATATTGCTTTGTATCTTCTCTGTCTTGCCTGCCATTCAGAGAAAGGATGAAAATCACCTTGGTCATAATCAAAGCACACCTCTAGGTGGCATGAAAGAATCCCTTTTCTCTAGAGTAAACACTCTGACCTCTTCGGCTGGACTCTGCAGCAACTGACTAGACAGTTTTTAAACGTGGTATTTTACTTATGGGCTCATTAACTATTTCTTCTTCTCTCGAGCTGTTCAGGTCTCATCACATTTATAACTGTTATTCCAGAGTCACTTTTACTATGGAAAGAGGGAAAAAAACCACACACACAATCTTGGAAGGATTTTGTATTAAATTTCTGCATGTTTTTCCCTTTAAGGTTTATTTTTATGTATCCCAAGTCCTGTCAGTTCAATCACCCACTTTAATTACACCCAGTTTGTGAATTCATAAAGAAATCTTACTGTTGGGGTGGAGAGATAGCTCAGCAGTTAAAAGCACTGGCTGCTCTTACAGAGGACCTGGGTTCAATTCCCAGAACCCACATGGTGGCTAACAACCATCTGTAACTCTAGTTCCAGGGGATCCAACGCCTTCTTCTGACCTCCACAGGCATTGCACGACACGGGTGTGCTTATATACATGCAGGCAATGCACTTATATACATAAAATAAAAATGATAAATAAATTATTAAAAGAGAAATCTTATTCTTTTTAAGATAGATGACTTTAATACCTATCAGAATTATTGAGTGATCATCTAAAATATTTTAATTATATAAATTTTTACTGAAAATATCCTCAGTAATTAGATATGAAAACTTTTCACTCTTTAAAATGACTGTTTTGTCCAGTGGCTCAATGATCATTTAATTCCCGTCTTTCAATATGCCTGTGACACCTTTTGTAGTCTTGAAAACTTTTAAATGAACTCAAAAGCGACGATGAGCTCTTTGTTAGTTCTTTAAGATCTAACTCACTTCATCCATATGCATTCAACATTATAAATGTTAGAATTATCAAATTTTCTAGTTATCTTTTTATCTGAGTAGTATGAACTTATTTGATGTTTGTTTACACCAGTTCAATCATTTCAGAGTTCACTTCACCATGGTGTAAATTCCTCCTGACCCCACAGTTTCCTACAGGCCGGGTCCATGTCTGCCTCTCCTGTCTGGTCTCTGCCATTCTGAGGCCTGTGTGCAGTGATTTTCAGGAAACCCAGCAGGTCATCCTCAGTGCATTGATGATTTCAAATATGAAAAATGGATCAAGAGAAATGAGGTCAACCATCTTCATTCTTTTTTAGAGGAACTTAAGTCCCTATCTGTGACAATACCCTCATGTGTCTGTGTCTTCATCATTATTATTTAACTTTTATAGTATGTGAATTACCCATTAAGCCTTATTTTTCTAACCTTAGCCTCATGGGAAAATCTGACCCCATTCTTACTGACTCCAGCTACTAACTGTGATTTTGCACAAAGTATCAAAGTAAAGCTAGCTTGGTTATTCTTGTTTTTAATTAATGGTCATCTGTTCCTGTGGGACACAGTTTGGATTACGTTTCTGGTGAGACACAAAATAGATTACATGAGAAATAAATGCGTCAAAGAAAGGAAAACTTCACTGTTGAGAAGTGTTGGGGGGAAGGACTGTGTCCCTGTGACTCGCTGAAATTGTGACATGCCATCAGGCTTACTGTAAACTAGCCCCTGAGGAATTCTGTGCTGGACAATGAGCCTTAGAGTCTGAGGTGTCTTCTTGCTTTTACAGAGTGACACAGGCTCTGAAACTTCAGGAAGGGGCTGGGCACACAACAGGACGTGGGTACAGTTACTGAGCGACTGCATCTGATTTTCAGGGAAGTAGTGGGGAGAGACTGTGTCTTGAGAAGACAGGCATTTTAGAGGTAACCCTTTTAAGATTTCAATTAGTTATTTAAATGTCTGACTCGTGCTTAAATGATTAGCAACATGCTTATTTCCTGCCTAGCCAGCCTGCGGGGACCCCATTGGTCATAGGCGCAAGTGTTTTGCTGGGAAACGAACGTGATTTTAAAAGAATTGAATGAAAAGTATTTCGGGTATTTTGTATTTAATATCAGGGTTCAGAGCAACTTTAGACAAAGCTGTTATTAACTGGGCGAGAATAAACCACGGCACTGCCTCCGTGCTTATGCTGACGACCTCCTAGCCAAGCAGGTGTAGTAAACACAGGTTGCCTTGTAGTGCGTCATTTCAGATGCTTAGAGAGCATTTTACAGGAAAACATAACACTGAAAAATTACTCAATGAATAATTGCATTAAGAATGAAATTATATCTTCCCTTTGCATGTTTATGGCACATTTTAGATATTTACTAACTTTCTACACAGTCTTTCTTAAGATTTAGGAGCTAACAACATTTTGCCTTTTAAAAATGCCTTATTTATTTATTTATTTGTTTATTTTTTTTAAACTTTAGAAGAAATTAATCTAGGCTAAACAAATTTGGGTTTGAATATTACTCCAAAGGAATACTATGTAAAATTTGAAAGAATAAAATCTGAATGAGATAGACTGGAGAGATGGCTCAGCAGCTAAGAGCACTGGCTGCTCTTGCAGAGGACCCAGGTTCTATTCCCAGCACCCACATGGTGGCTGACAACTGTCCTTAACAATTCCAGAGGAATTCCATGCCCTCCTCTGACCTCCCCAGACACTGCATGACACGGGTGCACTTGTGCACATGCAGGCAATACACTCATACACATAAAAATCCAAAAGAGAGCATGTAAGTTATTTTAGTAGCTTGAAGTACAGGGAATATTGAAATGTAGATGAAATGCTCACATGAACCAACCACATGCTTATTGCAGATCCCTTTGTCCTTTTTGTTGCTAACTTAAATCTGTGGGTTCTTTCACATACTTACCCATTTGTAGCCAGGAAGGGTCCCATGGCGAAGTAGACTCTAAAAGAAATGACTTAAGTGTTATGAGCAAAACCAAGTTCATATTATTCAAATAAAAAGACTGCTTCACCATTATCCAATATTACTTTCTGTAGACTCGAGTCTTAAAAATAATTCATATGGGGCTGGGGGTGTAGCTCAGCTGGTATTGTGCTTGTTAGCATGCAAGAGGCCCTGGACTTGATTCCTACACTCCATAAACCAGGTATGCTGGTATGTAAGTGTAATTACAGTTCCCAGGAGGTGGGACAAGAGGGTAGACATTCAACATCACTCCTGACACGTGGAATGTAGAGAATGTTTGAGGCCTGTCTGAGCTAAGTGTGACCCTGTCTCGAAAACAATAAAAAACAAAGAAGGACTTCATACAAAAGTGGCATTTAAATATTTAAATACTTCAATATATGTAAGTACTTTAAATATTTAATTATTTAAATACCTTTTCTACAATTCAGATAGAGGATTGTGCTTTCAAAAGGTGATCAGGTTACTGAAATAATTTTAACTAATTAAATTACTTACTGTGTCCTGAGTATTAGACCCGGGGTCCCTAACATGCTAGGCCACCTCCTTACTTCACATGTGAAACACTGAAATAGTGCTATTCTAGAATGATTGGAAAGAAAACTCAACATGCTACACATCACATAAAGAGTTGTGGAGTGAGGAGGCAGGACAGAAGGAAAGGCCACTGGAGGCTGCACGTCTTAGAATTACTGGATTTGTCTTCGGTTATCAATGTGTTCTCCATTAATGTATCTTGTCAGGATCTATTTTCATGGAAAGAGTACTGGTCTGGAGTTTGAAAGCCAAGCCTCTAACCCAACTCCACTGTGAGATCATCAGTTTGATCTTGCTTAAGTCAGTATTCCCTCTGGTTTTCATCTTCTGGGACGTTGAGAACCGTGGTAGACCCTGAGTCCACCTGATACCCAATGCTTTAAATGTAAAAGCGTGAGTGCTTGGCCACCACTGAAGAACAGAGTGCCACGCTGACTCTTTTGGGCAGTAGTAAACAGCATTCTTAAGTAGTCTTAAGAATAACGTTAATGTGCTTTCTGTAGATTATCCAAATCCTGTCAGGGCTCAAGTTCAGCCCTTAAATCCTATTGAAATCCTTGGTTCCAAAAAACTTAAAGAGTAGGTAGGAATTAACAAACTGAACACTAAAATCTTAATTTAACCACATTTATTGTGTTTTGGTAAGTGGGATTTACTGTCCTAGCAGATGGCCCCGTCCAAATACATTGCTCTATACAAGCTAAGCGTGTATTGTTTGATTTTCAACTTGACCTTTGATTGCTGTTGTTACCAAGTGGCTGTCCAAACGCAAGAGGGCCAGAGAAAAAGAGCAAACAGTGCCTCATGGGTTTAATAATTAATAACCCGATATGTCACCACAGAAGATCATGGATCAGCCTCATTACAGTGTCCTCCTGGCGGGATTCTAACCTGTATGAAAAGCAGTTATTCTTTGGTTTCCCAGCAGGAATCAGGAGGGGTAAACGATGTGCAGCTCCCTGAGCCCCAAGGTGCGTGGTGGACCTGGCCTGTCCGATTTGCATCAGTACAGCCAGTGGCTGGCCAGCAGACATGAAGCCAATTTGCTACCGATGAAAGAAGACTTAGCCCTGTGGTTAACCAATCTATTAGGTAAGGTTATAAGATACCAGTCTGTGAGCAATGATAATGGCTTCTTGTGTCTGTTACAGCCTCTCATCCTGTCCTTCACCCAAACACGTGATAACACCTTTGAAAGAAAGACTTGCATTATTTGGAATTTTCATCTGGGAAACCCAAAGCTTGTGGAAATTTAAATGAATTTCCCAGTGCCTCTGACATTGGCTGTGTTTCGTGATTCCAACATCCTGAAATGTGGAAATACACGGTCAAGTCGCTTATTCAGTTAGTGTGCTGGTCTGACTGAGCTTTGGCTCCTCCGTGTTGCAAGTGGGCACTTCGCTCTGTTCCTCAGTCACTGCTCACAGGCTGCAAGCCCTGGGAGACGAGCTTCTGAACTGGATTTCTTTGCTCCACTTTCCCAGCACACCTTCCAGAAGTGCTGAGGATTTCAACCCAGGAGCAAAAATATCCATCTTTGTCCAAATGACCTGACCAGAGTCATTCAGTCTTAAAACTATTTTTTTTTCTTTTTAATTGGCCTTTGTTTTTATGCAGTGTTCTATTGGTATTATTGAGAAAAATACCATTGCGTGATGAAGCTGCTTCTTCCTTTGTCTGACGTGTTCTGAGGGTGAAAGTTCAACCACGAAGACTCCAGGTTTATGTTTAAAGGATCAGCGTTTATTTGGCAATACCATTCCCAGTAGTAGTTTTCCCCATACATTGAGATCATCTCCCAACGTTAGGACAGGATCCTATGGTGCTTGCAGGATATAAGCTTGGACTGTTAAGTAAAGAGGGCACCTGTGGTGCTTTAACCTCCACAGAGGGGGTCCCACCCACACTGTTTTACTACGGAAGCAAACCTTCAAAGGGCAGTTCTTCACTTTCTGGTTGGTAAGACTAAAGGCTCAGGAGAATCTAGCAAAGATTAGAAAGCACTTAGGGCCTCTCGTAAGGTTTCTCTCTGCTTACCCTGGTTGGGAAATTTTGCATGGATTTTGTATTTATTTGCTTCCTTTAAAACCTGTCCTGTGAGGAAGCACTTAGTTTTTCTTCATCATGTCCCCTATTTTGGCCACGTTTTTGGTTAATCATAGTATCTGTTTTGTAGCTTGCTGTAGAAATAAATATTTAAAATATGTATAGTACTTAGCACAGTTCCTGGCATGTAGTTAATATTATATATGTTGTTATTCCATTTCTTAAGTTCAGTGAAGTTGTTAATTTTATTTTGTGCATAAATTCATTCACTAATCCAATGAATATCTGCGTCCACACAAGTATAATACAAGGGTTTAAGGAACAGACTCAGGAGTATGACTGTGCCACATCTGTCTTGGTTCAGTCATGTATGCTGTGATACTGAGCAGTACGTGCAGGATGCCCTGTGACCAGGTGTTTAATCTAGATAGCTGCTGCATTCCACACATGGTCTGTTCATCCTGGAACACAAAGTAATAATTAAAAATGAACACAGCCTTACTTTCAAAGTTTGGAGGATATTAGCAAAAAAACTCCACATTCCAAAGCAATGGAACAGGCCAGAGAGGGGGCTCAGCAGTTCAGAGCACTGGCTGCTCTTGGAAATGACCCCAGTGGGGTTCCCAGCACCACATGGTGGCTAACAGCCATCTATAACTCCAGTTCCAGGGGATCTGATGCCCTCTTCTAGCCTCTGTGAATCACATAACATGAATGCACTTACATGTATGCAGGCAAAACACCCGTACAATTGAATCGGTAACATACTAACTGGACTCATCATAAACTAGAAGACTGTGTTTCAGTGAGAAATGAGGTCGAGCAGGACAAAACATCCAGGAGCCTGGGGTCCTCTTTAAGGGTCTTGTATTTGAACAAGAACTGAAGAATGACTAACAGCAGGCTAGATGATGCATAAGACATTTGGGGGGAGGGCAGAACATGTTCTCAGGTTGGAAGGAGCTTGATATCCCGGATGAGCTGATCAAAGGCTCATGTCAAAGAAAGACAGAGTTTTATGAGACTTTCTAGAGCTAAATCATGCACTGCTATGTAAATGATATTAAGGAGTTATAACCTATAGTGTGATCACCAAGGGCTCATGGGGAAGTTTAGATGGGAGAAAGTGTGATTTAGTAAAGTATACCCTGGTTACGCAGGCATCACCCAGTATCCTTGACTAGGTCATCAAAAATGGCAGAAAAGTGTGATTAAGTTCAGTATACCCTGGTTATACAGACATGACCCAGTGTCTCTGACTAGGTCATCAAAGGTGTTCTATTTAGGGAATGTGATCATTTACAAAGTATCATGATCAGTGTGAGCAGGTCCACACAGTCTCAAAGAATAGAGCCAGTGTGTGATGGAACTATGCTTGGATTAGAGGTCAGGAGACCTGGCTCCTCTCTGGACATCAGGAGACCTGGCATCAGTTTCTGGCCGTCCCGACGGCAGGAAACATGCCCAGAGTCATTCAGCTATCTGTTTTGAGCTCTGAGTCCTCAGCCGTAAATGGAGGAGCCAGAAGGAATGGTCTCTAATTGCCTTTCCAGCTCCCCAAATCTAAATTTTCAGGAAATTCATCTCTGGTGATCCAGTTTGGGTCAGTCAAGGTCATCAATATGCATAAATAAGCATGTAAAGAATTATAGGAGTGGATGACCTTTGAAGAGTAAGACTGTTTGGATAAACATTAGTAGTTGTAGCAAACAAAATTACTGATTTATGAAACGTTCTCAAGAAAGGAACCCTAAATGTGTCTCAGGATGTAGTAACTATCACCTTTGAATTGACCTGAATTCATCTGAGGTAGACAGATGCTAGACCTCAGGGAAACACCTTCATGGCAGTTTGGAAAGGAATGTAAACACTGAGATTGTTTTGAATGGTGAAACATATGGAGAGAATAAAATAAACATGTCTTAGAAAGGCAGAAATATACAGAAAAATAAATATGTGTCTTAGAGTGGAGACACGACAGAGCAGAAGAATACGTTTGTGGCTTTGCTGTAAAATTACTTTCTTCCATGTAGCGGCTACACTTAGTATTCACTTGCTTTGGAAAAGAAGACATAAATGCAAACTTGAAAACTGTGTATCATTGAGGCAGAGGGATGGCTGCGTGATTAAAAGCACTTGCTGCTTCTGCAGAGGACCTGTGCTCGGTGCCCAGCACCTACATCAGGCTCTCACAGCCACCTGTGACTCAGGTTCCAGGGATCAGATGCCTCTGGCCTCCACAGGCACTTACACATAGATAAAAATAAGAAATGAGCCTTTAAAAATTGTTAGTCTATCCCCGAGAACCGTTTGCAGACTTTTACTAACTAGCTCTCTTTCAGGTCTTAGATTTTATTCTCTTCAAACTTAGAGCTCTCTTGGTAACAGTCTCAGTGCTGGGCCTGTTTCCATGCAAGTATCCAAATCCTTCAGTGAAATGGAATGTCCCAGCTATGCTGAAGCTTTCATTTTTTTTTTTTTTGCTATTCTATGGAATAATACTTTCTCTTTTTTTAGTATGCTTAATAGTAGCTTTTAAAATATTTTTCAAAAGAAGTCTCATTGAAGGGTTGGAAAGATGGCTCAACAGTTAAGAATACGTACTGCTCTTTCAGAGGACCCAAGTTCGATTCCTAGTGCCCATGTTAGGCAGCTCACAGGATAACCCCAGCACTGTATATACACACACACACACACACACACACACACACACACACACGCACGCACACACACAATTAAAAATCATAAAATATAAAGAAGAAATGTAAGTGATGAGTTCCTGTAGTTCTGACTCTGACCTCACATATGAACTGTCAATTTTGAAGGCGTACTTTTTAAAGAATGCTAATTTATTTTTGATGTTTCAAAGGCTAAAAATGATTAGATGAAGAAGAAAATGATGTTTGCTAATAGAACAATATTCACATTCACATCCACAATGCACATGACAATATTGTAATTCTCAGATACTGTATTCTGGCTTAGTCAGTAGCAATAATAAATACCATTTTAGAGTTCTAGCATGGAGCTAAACAGAGATGATTAGCTGTTTGGCAAGCTAAAGCTATATATCAGAGTGTCAGGTGCTGCTGTGTTGTGGCAGGTGTCTACTGGAAGTGAGGGTATGGTTGGTGTAGTTGCGATGTATTTCAGGGCAACATACCCACGAGACTCATGAGAAAGTCACTGTGCAATGGTTGTGACTGCCTTCGTCCTTAGCTGTATCTGCTGACCTCATGGGGAGCGTTCTCTGGTGCATTTCCTAGTAATAGCTGGGGTGATGGACCAGGTTTATGATAAACATTCAGAAAAGGCAACACAGGGTTCTTAAGATCCCACTATCTTCAGAAGAAAATGCCGTCTGCTGCTCCTTCGAGCGTGCCTCCCACTACACAGTGCTGACAGGCCTGCTCCATGTTAAATACACATGTTCCCTCTGAATGTTAGGCTTCCTATTCTGTTCTTCTTACTCATAAACCAGCTCCCACCCACCTTTACAACATACCAGGACACTGAAAGCTTATGCCAGACAATCTTGAGGAAACATTTAATGACTTTTTTGAATGCTAGTAAACTAATAGTCCTCGATGACTGCAGCTGCCCATGATGCAGACACTAGGCACATTCTAACTATGTGCCCAGAAGTGGGCTTATGGAGAGAGAGTGTGGGCTTGTAGAGAGTGTGGGCTTGTGGAGCGGGAGTTGGACTGGCTTTGCGGTGAATGTTCTGACATAGATCTTCTCAAAATGCCTGTTTCAGTTGGGTTTTAAAATAGTTTCTATGAACAGTGACTTCTCTGTCTTCTACTTGTTCTATCCCATAATAATAAGTACATGAAACTCTGCTTTAAAGAAAGACTTATAATCATGTGACAATCATCAAAAAGAGTTGACTTTTTTTTATTAAAAATTGTGGGTCTTCAGGATGAAGGCACCTGTGTCTGGATCTGCACAGGGATTTTGAGTAATTTATAAGGTACCCTAAAAGTCCCATTATGCTGAATCAATTTTACTTATATTTAGAAGATTCATTGACAGTTGATGTTACCATGATTTTCCCTCCCAACCTACTTCCACAGAAAAGAAAATTTAGCTTTTTCCAATTTAATAGGACCAGTATGTGTTTCAATTTTCAGTTATTGTTAAAAAATGATGTAATTATCCTCATTAAAAATTCAGCATCTGTATTTTGGAGCTGTCAGTATAGCTGCTGTGGTGAGTTTGGAGGAGGTGGCCCTTCGTCTTCCAGGGCACCCTGTATGAGGGTCCTGTCTTCTAGGAGCCCGTGGTCTTGGTATAAGTCAATACAAATTCCTGGAGAAGCACAGTGCTTTCCTAGTTGAGATGTCTAAGGAAACAGGTTCGCGTTCCCATGCTGTTGCCTTTCAGAGCACTTAATGCTTTAAAAAATTTTTCTTGTATTTTATTTTTATTATTTTATGTGTATATGTATGTGTCTGTATGAGTGCCGTGTGTGCATTTCCCAGGGAGGCCAGAAGAGGGCATCAGATCCCCTGGAACTGGAGTTACAGCCTATTTTGAGCTACCTGATGCAGGTACTGGGAACCAAAGTTAGGTCCTTTGCAGGAGGGGCAGCTCTTCATTGCTGAGCTGTTTTCCAGCCCCCAGGGCTTTAAAAAAAAAAAAGTGACTTTTCCAACGAAGTTCACCTTGCCATTTTTTATCTGCGTGCTGGGTGGACTTACGAATCAGCATTGGGTAGGTGCTGGTCTAATGTCAGGAGTCATTTTCTACCTCACACTTTGCAAAATTTAATCTCTGACACACTGAGTAATTTGAGCTAAGATAAATCAGTGTCAAAAATACCGAATACCTTGAGTTACAACAGAAAATGAGTCATGTTCGAGTTCTCTAGTATGAAAAATAAATTAAGACTGTAGGTTTGGATGGGAGTGGAGTTCGGCAATGCGGTGTCTAGGCAGTCTTTTGCTAATTGAACCGTGCGGCTTTCTTCCACAGTGCGGGGTAACTGTCAGGGTGATCTCAGCCGTGCTCCAGGTGGAAGAGTTAAGCCTTTGTCTCTTAGAACTATTTATCTTCAGTACCAAACTGAGGTTCCCCTAAACAGCTTTAGGTGCTGTTTTCAGTAGAAAACAAAACAACACTAAAACAACTTCATTAGGGAGAACATATTGTTACCGGAAGTAGTGTGTATTCAGTAAATGTTTAAGTTGTCAAGAGTAGTGGCCAGTGGCTGAGAGCAGAGACTTTGAACCTGGAATGCCCGATCAAGGGGTCAGAGTCCTCCATGACCTAGCTGTGAGCATTTAGGGAAGCCTTCTTCAATCCACAGGTATCAGTTTTGTTATGTATCAAAGAGTACAACAGCCACACCCCCTCCCCAGGTCTATGAGGAGAGATCCAGGATTGTGTAGGAGTTTAAGTGCCATGCATATGCCTGCAGGCCACATTGTATCCAATCAGGTATGAATATTGAATAATGCTCATAGCTTTGGGGATCCAGTACTGCTAATTTATGGGGACAAAAACATTCCTTCTCAACCACATTAGCAGATAAAGGGATTTCTATCAAACTTTTAATGCACCGATATCCAGTCTTCATGGAAATTTTGTCACACAAAGTTTTGGAAGGTCTTCACTGGTGCATAGATGTATTCTTGCTGATTTTAGTTACCTGACCACCCCAGAACTGAGGCACTTACTCCTTTCTATCATTTAACCACTCTGTGGGCAGTGACCATCCGCAGTGCTTAGTTGGAGTCTTTGCACACCGGCCAGCCACCTGTCACAACTCAGTAGATGCTGTGAAAAAGCAGAGCTGGCAACTGTGTCGGAAATTAAAATAAGACCTCGAGATCTTTAGAGGCCAGAGCAGTTTGATAATCTGAGAGGATTTAGTCCTGTCCATTCGTTATCTGTTACTCCCTCACTTCCCGATGACCTAGGAAAGGTAGGCCTGAGAACTTGATAAGGCTCTGGTGTTAGAGCTCAGTGTTTACCATCTGATGTGTGAATTCCGCTAACACGAGATAAAGAAGATCTGATTCTGTTCAACAGAGGTCCTTAATTCCTTGTGAATTCTACTTGGGAAGGTATCATTGCTCCTCACAGCCTGTTCTTGTGGATCGTTAGGGTCAGACCCAACTAACAAGCACCCTGGTCTGCCTTTTCCTCCTAAACGCTGATGTTAATATTCACACTGTGTGAATGAAGTAATATACCATTCCACACACATATATAACTGATTTCCTACCTTTATACAGCACCTTTAAAATGTATATTTAATCATTCTTAATGGATGGAAAATATATTACATATGAAAATCTTTTCAATCTAAGCTCTCAGGTATGCATTTTCTGTTCACTTCAGGCAGGATATTTCAACTATAAAGTCTGTAATGGTCTCCGCCTTGCCCCGAAACCTCCACCTTTCCAAGCTATAAAACACACAGAATTGAAAGTTGACACCTAACTTAGTCTTCACTGGATACAGATGTTCAATGTAAAGTTTTGTTCAAGTGTTGATGGAGACCAGAACGGCTAAGAACCATGGGTCCAAAGCGGCACAACTGGGAACCACAGCGTCTGGGAAATCACGGATGGCTTTTAAAATGAAAACTCTCTTTTTTTCGTAAAAAATTCTTCGTAGTTTATTGTAATCATCTAGTCACTTAACATAAAAGGCAATCTTTAAATTGCCGTGGAGCCCAATCAAGTGAGAGCACCCTGAGTTCTCTCCCAAATGTAAAACATGAGCATTTTGTAAACGGATCATTCAGTAAAACCATTCAAGAACTTAGTGTAGTTTGTTTACCTTGAAACTCTCATGCATCTCAATAAACTGTTTATTTTAGGCAACTATTTGCAGCACTTATTTTTCTTACCTGTTTTCAAGGTAATTTTCTTATTAGCACACTCAGGCTGACACGGGGACTCCAGCACACAGTCTGTTGTGCTGGCTTTCTGTGCTTCGAGACAACTATGTCCCTTTCTGAGTTCACTTAACTGCATGAAATTTTGAAATAAAAGCAGCTCTGCACAGGCAAACATCTGTGGTCAGCACTTAGTGCCACGGATGCTTTGCCACCTGCAGAAGTCATTATCTTAACCAGAGGCTAAAACGTGAACTATACAGTAGGGAACAGAGAGCATGAAACCTGATTTCTTTTCCCTCTTACACACCCTCCCCCCAAGCTGCATGAAAATCATTTTAAACAGATGTTGCTTAAAATCCAAACATATTAGATACTGTCAGTTTAAATAAACAGTTTATCCAGGACTCCGTTTGGATGATATTTATGTGGTCATGGAATTGGACTACTTGCATTTTTCTTAAGATAAAACAAATAAGCCTGAGTGAGCCCCCAAAGTTTCATTCATGTTTTCCAGCAGAGGTTTACCAGGTATAGATCACACGAACACAGTGCAATTACCTCTGGTGCAATTTCATTTATATATATTGGTCTTTTTGAGACAGGGTCTCCCTGTAGCCCCAGGTGACCTGGAACTTGCTCTGACATTTCATTTATATTTATTGACTGACAGAGTCTTGATCTTGAACTTCCTTCCTCCTGCCTCTGCCTTCTGAGTGCTGGGATGACAGATTGCAACACCTTACCCCGTGTTTTCAATACTGTTTGGACCCCAGGCTTCTGGTATGTCAGGTGAGCACTCTATGAGCTGAATGACATCCCCAGTCCTGTAGGAGATTGTTCTAGTTTGCCTTCTACTGCTGTGATAAAACACTGACCAAAACCAACTTGAGGAAGAAAGGGTTTATTGCATCTTACACCTTCAAGTGACAGTCCATCTTTGAGGGAAGTCAGGCAGGAACTCAGGGCAGGGACCTGGAGGCAGGAGTTGAAGCAGAGACTATAGGAGAACGCTGTTTACTGGCTTGCTCCCCTGACCTGTGCTCAACCTGCTTTCTTATACAATACAGGAGCACCTGCCCAGGTGTGGCAGCACCCACAGTGGGCTGAGTTCTCCCACATCTCTCAACAATCAAGACAATGCCTCACAGACAGGCCCACAGGACAGTTGATAGAGGAAATTCCCCAGTTGAGGCCCCTCTTCCCGGGTGTGTGAAGGGGACAATGGAAGTCATCCAGAACAGACACTTTTTAAAGATATCTCCAGAGATTTATTTCATGATGAGAAAAGTAAGAACTTTATACAAAACATGTCACCTGTAAAAACAAAAGAAATTTGTTTTTGACATGCACCAAAAACAAATTCTATCCAAGAGAATGACTCTGCAGAGGAGAGTAGTGAACGGTTAAGGAAAGATGGAACTTGGCTGGGGAGAAAGCAGGCTGGACACTGACGGTGGGGTCCACGCCTGACGGTGGGGTCCACACAGGAACAACAGAACGGTCTGTGAGGGGAAAGGTCAAGGGAGAGTGTGGGCAGACATTGAGCATCCTGCTAGGAAGGTGATCAGAGGCATCTCGGAAGGCATTTGGCTATTGGGATAAAGTGTGGGGACAGTGCATGCTGCATAGAGGAGGGGGAGGAAGGAGGTGGAGGCTGTTCAATAAAGACATTTCAATGAAGAAAAACCCAGAGAAGACGGTGTTGTTGCAAAGCAGTGAGTGTGGTGTACTTTGAAAGAGAAGCTGAATGTGACTGGAGAGATGGCTCAGTGGTGACGAGCACTGGCTGCTCTTGAAGAGGACTGGGCTCGGTTCCCAGCACCCACATGGCGGCTCACAACCCTCTGTAACTCCAGTTCTAGAGGATCTGATGTTCTCTATGGCCTCCAGAGACACTGCATGAATGTGGTACCTTTACATACATGAAGGCAAAACATACACGTAAATGAATGTAAATAAGTAAATTAATTAGTTAATTAAAAAGGAAGAGACATTGAAGACAAAAAAAAAAAAAAAAAAAAAAAAATATAAAAAAAAAAAAAAAAAAAAAAAAAAAGCCCTGGCTCTTGCTAGCACGTTAGGCATCAGACATGAAGGTTTTAGTCAAGATTATGGCATCAGCAAAGAGATGGTCAGAGTCTCCAAGACTTTTGACTTTTAAGGTGCGGACAGCAAGGCCAGCTAAAACAAATCAACTCTGAAGAAGCAAGCGAAGAACGAGGCCTGGGAAGCACAGCGCTGGCGGGCGTGGGAAAGCGCATGGGCGGGCGCGGAAGGAAGCCAGGGCCGTTCTGTTGTCGTGGTTGGCTGAGGACTGGATCCTGGCACTAAAGGGTATTGAGTTCTGTGGGGGATGATAAAAATTGTCCATAATTAAGATGATAATGGTGTGACTAAATATACTCACACTACTGAATTACACACCGTAAACGACTGAGCAATGAGGTCTATGCGGAAGATCCCGGCAGCACCGGCACAGAAGGAAGAGGGGAGGAAGTAGTTGTAAGAACGATATAAGAGAAGCCCATGACTTTTAGCTGGGATTCAGTCCAGCGCAGGGATGATGAGCTGTGAATCTTGCTTACAAAACCATTAACCAAAGCCGTGAAGAGCTCTGTCAGGGGAGGAAGAAATGAGCCCTGGACCTAATGAGTCCCAGTTCAAGACTGGCCAGAAGGGGCATTTCTTAAAAGGTTTTTGGTTTTTACTGAGACTTTATCTTTTGCGCTATTTTTGCCCGAATTTTAATCAAGAAATCCACATCGATACTGTTTATAGAGGTTCAAGACCTTGGCCAGTTTCTAGTAATGATTTATTTATTTTTATATACCGTAGTTCTATTTAATGAACAAAAGAGAATTTGGTTTTGTGTGGGGATGGTGTTGTGTGTGCATGTGCATATGTGTTTGTGTGCATGTATGCACACTTACTGTTTCTTTTTCCAAGCTGGTGGAGGCCAGAGGTCCATATCAGTGGTCTTTCTCTGTTGATCTCCATCCGGTTTTGAACCTGCAGCTCAAAGATTCCACTAGGCTCTCTGGCCAGCAAACCCCGGCGATCCTGGTCCCTACCTTCTCAGTGCTGGCTTTACAGGCTTGAACCACTGCGCTGTGATTTCTACATGGGTGCTGGGACCCCCAGTCAGGTCACTGTGCTTCCACATCAGACACTTTACAGACTGAGCCATTTCCTCAACCTTCTCTGTTTTGTTTAGATTTGTGTTTTTGCTGTTGAGACAGGGTCTCATGTGTCCCAGGTTAGCCTCCAACTTGCTGTGTAGCCAAGGGTGATCTTGAACTTCTGATCCTCCTGACTCCACCTCTTGAGTGCTTTGATTGCAGTTGTTCACCAGCACGTGCCGTTCAAGGCAAGCACTCTAGTGTTGGTGTTATAAGCAGATATATACTAGATGTGCAATACCAGTGCTGCTTTTCAAGAGAAGATGATTGAAGAACTACCGGGGATAAGAACTGAACTGGTTAGAGAGGTCCATGTCATCACATGCCCAGAGGGAGCATGGGTGTAGTTTGAAAGGTGTTATAGGTGTAGAGAGATGGCGCTGTGGTTAACACTGGGTGCTCTTGTACCTAGGTGGAGCTGACAACCACCTGTAATTCTAGTTCCTGGAGATCCAGTGCCCCTTCTGTGCTTCCCAGGCATTTCGTGGTTGTGGTGCCCTTACATACGTGCAAAAGAAACACTCATACCCCTAAAAATAAATAAAATGTTTCGAAAGATTTTATTTTGTTTCCATGTGAATACACAGTCCCTGCCAAGACTGGTTCTTTGAGCTTCATTGGTGCTTTTCATTACCTCGGGATACCGAATGGTAGGAGGGTTTGACCCAGGACGCCATTTGCCCCCTTAATGTGGAATACAGGTTTTGTATAGTTAGAACTGTCTTATGCAAACATGAAATGTTGAGGTTCTAACCACGGAAGGAAAACATTAAATGCCAAAGTCACTCTTATGATAAGTTTGTGCTTCAGATATGTCAAAATGAGCAAAAACGCCAGATAAAAATCGTGCCTTCAGTGTGAGTCTGATGCCCATGCTGGGGAAAGAGAGTGTGTTTGTAACATTTTTGTGTGTGTGTATGTGTGTAACCTTGTGTGTGTTTGTAACATTCTTGTGTGTGTTTGATTAGTGAAACCATATCCATATGTCTGTAACCTTCTATGGGTTTGTAACATTCTTGTGTGTGTTTGTAACATTCTTGTGTGTGTGTGTGTGTGTGTGTGTGTTTGTAACATTCTTGAGTGTGTGTGTAACAGTCTTGTGTGTGTGTAACATTCTTGAGTGTGTGTGTGTAACAGTCTTGTGTGTGTTTGTAACAGTCGTGTGTGTGTGTAACAGTCTTGTGTGTGTGTAACATTCTTGTGTGTGTTTGTAACAGTTATGTGTGTTTGTAACAGTCGTGTGTGTGTGTAACATTCTTGTGTGTGTTTGTAACAGCCATGTGTGTTTGTAACAGTTGTGTGTGTGTATAACATTCTTGTGTGTGTTTGTAACAGTCTTGTGTGGGGTTTCAGGGAAAGAGATCACAGCTGAAACCTTCATGGAGAAATTGGATAATGGCGCCTTGCTCTGTCAACTCGCAGCAACTGTGCAGGAGAAGTTCAAGGAGACCATGGATGCCAACAAGCAGGCCAAGGTAAGAGAGTCTATGCAGCCTATGCAGAGGGAGTAATGAGAGGCCAGTTCTCCTGAAGTGATGGTCTCTGTGTGTACAGTCCTCCGTTAGTAATGGTGCTGTGTGCACAGTACTGCTGAGAGGTCAGTACTCCTGCAGTGATGGTCTCTGTGTGCACAGACCTCCTGAAGTAATGCATGGTTCTGTGTACACAGTACTGCTGAGAAGTCAATACCCCTGTAGTGATGGTCTCTGTGTACACAGTCCTCCCGTAGTAATGGTGCTATGTGCACAATACTGCTGCAAGGTGGGTACTCCTGTAGTAATGTGTGAATGGAGCTCTCGGTATGAGAATCTGGTATGAAGAGATGCATCCAGGTCTGCACTGACATCAAATCACAGCAGCTAGTGTGTAGCTTGGAAGCCTCTTAGCTGCACTTTAATTATATAAATTGCATAATGCTTTCAGTAATTCTGATTAGATAAAAAGTCACGGGAGACGGCTGTTCCTGGAAAGTACTGCACATGATCTGGCTACCTCTGATGTACTCCTTACAGCGTTAGAAGTGCAGTTGTGCCATCAGTCAGCAACAACAGAATACACGTCTGTCCGTGTAGCGCTTTGTTTTCAAAAGTGTTATGTCACAACGTTGGCATAAGACACCTGGAGGGCAAATTTTGTGTTTTAATGAGTTGTAGCATTAAACTAAACAACTTAAGACAATTTGCTTCATTTCTATTTGGTCAGATTTCTTTTTTGTGTATTTGTTCTAATATTCTTTTTTAATTATTATAATAAGCACAGGAGAAAAGGATATTTGGTATTTGACCAAGCAAGACACATGATGAAATTCTCAACGACAAGAGAAGCTTAAGAATTTTTCTAATTTTAATATGAATGGAAAAGAAGTAAAACCAGGTGAAGAGAATGTTAAAGGCAGCTTGAAGTCAGGGAAAAAAAAACCACTTGCCAATCAGCTCTGCAACTCTTTCTGAGTGGAGTTAGTTGTGTGTTTATCCTTATGTACTTGGCTTTGATGTATTTTACTTTTTATACATATGTAAATATAATTTAACTGTTTAAGATTTTCTTTTTTAAAGTTTTTTATTGGCATATATTGATTATGTATAATAATGATTAATTTTCTTATTTTATCTCACCTTGTAAAGTGTTATGTCCCAACCCCAACCCACTATTTTGTTTCTTTAAAAGCCTTTCTGTGAAGGTGGCACCAATCCCAAATCTAAACTGTTCACGACGACAGTCCCATGACCACTGTTAAGCCCTGAAGAACTTCAGCCCACCTCGACATAAGAACGCCCTCCCAGTGCAGAGGTCACTCTGATGACTGGCACATGGCTGATGAGTGAGAAACCATGCTGAACAGGCCAGTTTCTGTATAAAATGTACCCCAGAGCAGTCGGCAGAGGGGAAATGGTGTTGCAGCCCACTACTGACAGTACTAAGCGCCAGGTGCAGGCGCTAACAACCTGTATTTGTGTCTTTATTGTTGAGGTCAGAGAAACCAGTCCTAGGGCTGGGATCCCACAGAGAAACCACCTGCTACAGGAGCTATGTGGTTCTCTGGTTCTGTGTGTTTGCAAGTCTCCTTTCTTAAAACCAGAAGCAAAGATCCACAGGTCCAGCTGTGATTATAAAGCCATGAGATACAGGACAGGCCAAGAACGTGCGCTCAAGTCAGGGGCACTGTCTCAGCCCACCCAGCTGGAGTTGCACTGTGCTCACTATTAACTGCCTGTGTCTGTCTCCTTGTCTAACCTATAATGTGGGATTAGAAATCACTTATCATCCACAAAAGGCTTTGGATAGACCCTGCACCCCTTCCCTTGAAGGGTAGTTAGCAGACCCCAGTGGCAATTTTAGACTAACTAGGAGAAAAACCAGTGTTTTCAAATAATATTTAACATGATAGCTGCTATGAGCAAAGTGCAGACGTTTGCCTCAAATCCCCAAGATAATAACCAGATAATGTGTTGTAGGGTCAAGATCTAAAAATATTTTCATTGATTCTTTGAGAATTCCATTCATTTTGATCACATTCAGACCCCGTCGCCCATCTCCACTGAACCTTACTACCCTCCGACTTCATGTTCTCTGTTATTACTTTTCCTTTTAAAAGGCCCATTGAGTCTAATTTGTGTTTTGTTCCTTCAAAACATGTATTTCAAAATAATATAACTACAATGAATTTGAAAAACAAAAATTAACAGGAAAATTTTCTTTCAAACTCAGGAACATTCAATCAGATTTTATTAGACTTGAAGGGTTTTCTCAACCCTAAACAGTTTGCTTAGCTAAATATAAAACAAAAATGTACTTGATTGTGATAGATTATTTTAGTTCACAAGTAACTTTGTTCATTAAAGAGTGACAAATTGCAGCATTACTTTACTTCCAATGCTCAGAAGCCCAAATTTGACTTGAGTCCACTTGGCATGGTCACTCCTGGCTAACTGCTGCCTGTGTCCCTAACAGAAGTTATTTGTTTTACAATAACTTCCAATGACAGGGGGCTTAAATCAAAATAGAGTATACCTTGGTATTTGAAAAATGCAAAAACTGTTTTCCTTTTCTATGTTTTGTGAGATGTTTTCAAAGTTGGTCATTATTACGGAGTGGTCATGATTGCTAGTAAGGATAGTTTTGTCAAGCTGGGGTTTTCAATCCCTGTTGTCTCCATAGAGAAAACTGGTACAGATGATAATTAGGGTGTGGTGCTCACATCTGTTATCCTAGCCCTTGGCAGTTGGAGGCAGGATGGTCAGGAGTTCAAGATCTTCCCTGATTACATGAGACCCTGTCTTAGAGAGTCGAGGGGGGTGGGATTACATAAGCTATCAATTAACTTTGCTGATAGTAAATCTATGTCTATATTAAATGATAATGAATTAACTAAAATCTATGTAGTTAACTATACTGAATATTTTCCATAAGGGGTAAAAGACTCAGTTATGCATAAATAACATTTGAACTACATCATTATGTCTGTTCTGCATAAGTGTGTGCATGCTTGTGTGTGTTATGTATGTTTGTGTTGTTTGTAGGTGTGTTATGAAGGTATTGTGTGCATTTGTATTGGGAGTGTGTTCTGCGTACATGTGTGTTGTGTGTGTATTATGTGTGTTTTGGGTGTGTTTGTGTTGTCTGTGCATTGTGGATATATTGCAAGTGTTGTGTGGAATGTTGTATTTTTGTTTGTATTGCGTGTGTGTTATGTGTGTATATTATGTGTGTGTTTGTATTGTATGTATGGTGACTGTCCTACATCTTGGCATACTGAAGTTTAGGAAAAATGATGGGAAAGACAGATGAGGTGTCAATCTCTTGTCTGAATTAATTAGTGAAACCATATCCAGGAAGACCCTGTAATTTCCCTCTAGCCGTTTGAAATCCATATCCTCATTTTGGGGAAATAGTTTTTACTTTTCCTGATGATTCATTTGGGAATTTTACAGCTGTGTAAACACGTTTGAACAAGTTTGCAATACTTGGTATATGTGAAGTTTTCTTGTGTTAAGAATTATTCAAATGCTCTTAATATTTTAAAGCAAATTTTAATATATGATAGCAGTTTTTATGCCTAGTATCTTAGCTGTAGATCCACAACCCTTATTCCTTCTCTGACTTGATAAGATACAAATGTAAATAACTAGTATTCTATGATTTCTCCTTTCTGAGCATAAATATGCCATTTCGAAGATAGCTTCACCAGGGTGTTAGGAATTTAACGTTGCATGGTGGGTGCTGTTCTCCTGAAGCTTGGGAGCAAGGGTCAGCAGGATTAGACAGTAGTTATATGACAATCTGCCCTAAATCCATGGCAGTTTAGTTTAAAAATGCTCTATGTGAATCAAAATATTACAAATTCACTATAACTTCCAATTTGAATATTACTGGACCTGAAGCTTTCAAATGATAAAAAGAAATGCAATAGAGCATTTCTAATATCCTATTTTTAAAATTTTTACTTTTGCAAGTGTATGTGTGTCTGATGTGAATAGTATGGGTTAGCAGGTCTGCATGTGTGTGGATGCCTTCCTCCATGGCTCCCCATCCTATGGACTGAGGCCAGGTCTCTCCCTTGAACTCAGAGCTGACCATCAATCCTGCTAGTGTAGCTAGCCAGCTTGACCTGAAAGAGTCCCTGGCTCTACCTCCTAGCCATGGGGATGACAGATGAGCCACAACTCCCATCCAGCATTTAAAGGGTGCCAGGGCTCAAACGTTGTCCTCATGCTTGTGCTGCAAGAGTTTTACCCACTGAGCCCCTACCAAGCCTTCCAAAGATCTGTTAAGTTTAGAAAACCAAATAAATGACCAGTTCACAGTGAGATTATATGCCTTCTGACTTAGTGAAATGACCCAAACTTGGTGTCTCCAATCAAGACAGGGTAATTCCTAGTGCTTCACTTCATGGACTTGCTCTCCCTTGTCCAGAGTTCAACTGTTAGCATGTCCTTGTATGCTGACCATACGTCTTTTCTCCAGCTACAACTTTGCTGGTTTGTGGATTAGACTCTCCCAGCCACTGGTGTCATCACAAGGCAAGATATTCAAAGGTTTCCTCTCTCTTTTTCTTCTGACATTCTTTTTACTTTTTTAAAGAATTTGTTTTTATGTGTATGTGTTTTGCCAGCATGTATGTTTACACCCATGCATGCAATGCTAGTGGAGGCCAGAAGAGGGTGTTGGATCCCCTGGAGCTGGGGTTACAGAATGTTGTTAGTGGTCATGTGGGTGCTGGAAACCTAACCTGAGTCCTCTGTAAGAAGAGCCAGTGTTCTAAACTGCTGAGTCACCTCCCCAGCCCCTCTTCTGACCTTCCTAACCATTCATTGCAGTCATCAGAGTTCCTAGGCCTCAGAGCTTCCTTTGACTTCAGAGTCCTGCCTGGTTAGATCAAATTTGAAGCATGCGATAAAGGGGAAGGGGAAGGAGGTGGAGTTCTGTTACCCGGAAATTGCTAGATTAAGCTCTAAGGAGGGAACTGAACATATACCACCTAGTCCCTGTTCAGGGGAAAGAGCACCCTGGTCAGATAGGACACCGTACACACTTGCCAGGGAGAAACACTGGTGCGTGAGCTTCTGGACAGTGAAAGCATGCAGTGCTGTGCTCTGGAGTTAAATAGGCAGGAAATGCCAGCACGGTCCTTCTGAAAAAAATCAGCTGCACATTTTGCTTAAAGAACATCTTTTCATGATTGAATTCAGAGAAATCTAGAGACTTCTATAGAAAACTCTGACAATAAAACTACAGAATCATAATAAATGATTTTTAATGTAAAGAAAAATCCCAGTTGTGATTGAGCTCGTGTTATTCATATTTAATTGTATGTTCTTGTGTGTATATATATATACACACATATATATAATAATCTTAGCTGTTAATTTAGATCAGTTGGAGAGAACTTGCCTACCATGTATGAAACCCAAGTTTTGATCCCCAGTACCACAAAAGAACAAAACCACAAATAGATAAAATAATTTCCTGAGAAATGAATCCTGGGACTGGAGAGATGGCTCAGTGGTTAAAAGCACTGACTTTCAGAGGACCCAGGTTTGGTTCCCAGTATCCACATGGTGGCTAACAACTGTCAATAACATCAGTTTCAGGGCCTCCAACACCCTCTTCTGACCTCTGCAGGCATTGCACAATATGGGTGCACTTACATACATACAGGCAAAACACTCATACACATAAAAATAAAATAAATCAAGCCAAAAATTAAAAAATAAATGCCTCACTCAAAACATAAATATACTCTTAGGATTAAACCAACAGAAAGAAAACCATGGTGGTCTGGGAACAATATTGGTGAAAGTTCGTGGTGAGGAAAAGAGAGACTAAAAACAGAAAGGCTAGTGGGAAGCTCTAATTCTTCAAGATTCAAAAAATAAGTTTCTTCAACTCTCTTTTTAAAAATTTTTAATTGAATTTTTACAATTTTCATACACTACAGCAGTATAGTTTGATAGGATTTAGATCCCCTCCCTGTCTGCACCTCCCCCCAATTGTCCCCACCCAATTTAATGTACTCTCAAATATATGTATATATACATTTATAGATATGTGTGTATATATACATGTATATATGTGTGTGTGTCTACATATGGTCTATAGAGTCTGATCTGTGTCTTCAAATGTCCTTCAGTGTGGGTCCATCCACCGGGCCCACCAAGAGTCCCATCCCTATAAGACAGTCTTTCCCCCTCTGGCAGACATCAATTGCCAAAAGTTCTTTAGGTTGGGTTGAGATTTCTTACCCGCTTCCCCATGTCTAGGCTGTGATTTTGTCTGGTTTGAGCTTGCACAGGACTTATGCATCGGTCACCACTGCTGTGAGCTGGCATGAGTAGCTGACCAGCTGTCTGGAAAACTCTGTTTCCTTCTGATCATCCACCGTCTCTGGCTCTTACAGTCTTTCTGCTTCTCTTGCACAATGATCCCCGAGTCTTTGGAGGCAGAGGTTTGATACAGGTGTCATGTTCAGGAATAAGTACTCTGCAACCTCCTGTTCTCTGCACCTTGGCCAGTTGTGGGTTTCTGTATTAATCACCGTCTGCTGCATAAGGAAACTTCTCTGGTGAGAGGTGAGAGATGCCTTCATCCTATATGTAGAGATTGCATTGAAGACGTGTCGCTTAGCGTTGGGTGTCTCGGAGGCACTTCGTCTCTGTGTTTGACCAGTTCTGGGTCTCTGTAATCGTCTCCATCTGTTGCCTAAAGAAGTTTCTTTGATGAGGAGGAAATGCACACTTTTCTGTAAATATAAGGATATATATTTAGAATAAAGTAAGAAATTACGTTAGTCTAGGGATGTAGCAAAAATAGGTTTGTGGTGGTTTGAATGAAAATGACCTCCTCTGGGGCTGGAGAGATGGCTCAGTGGTTAAGAGCACTGACTAGTTTTATAGAGGACCTGAGTTCAATTTCTAGTACCCACATGGGAGCTAACAACCATCTGTAACTCCAGTTCCAGGGGATCCAATGCGCTTTTCTGACCCTCACAGGCATTGCATGACACAGGTGCACTGACACACATGCAGGCAATACACTCATACACAAAATTAAAGGTAATAAACATACACATAAAATAAAAATAATAAATGAAAACTTAAAAAAATTAGAACCTCTCTTACCAGCCTATTTTTAGAGTTTCCTATGGTTTGAATGAGAAATATCCGCCCCTGCAGACTCAGGTATTTGAAAGCCTATTCTGAGCAGCTGGTGCTGATTTGAGGAGGAGCTTCAGTGGGGGAGGGAGCAGTGGGTCACTGGGCTGCCCTGAGGTTTTACAGCCAGCCTTGCCATACTTCCTGTCCACCGAGCTTCCCGACTGCAGAGACCTCCAGCCACCTCCTCCCAGCTGCCTGTTTCTACGCCAGGATGGGCTGTCTCCCTCCGTAAGCTGTGAGCCGCAATAAACCTTCCCTCTAAGCTGCTTTTCCGGGGTATTTGGTCACAGTGATGAGAACTCTAACACAAAATCACACTGAAAGCAGAGCCTGTTGGGTCCCACTGAGTGATCTCATCAGACGCCTGTCCTGATGAGATGTGCATCATGCACTGGCTGCTGCGTTGCCCTCTCCAAGTTTTGACTTCCTTTCTCTGTGTAATACCAAGTGATGTTGTTGAGTTTGGACCAGCATCTGGTCTACATTGGTGTTAGCAAGTCAGGCAAACAGCCACAGGATTCGCAATCGAGGCCACTGACCAGTTTGGACAGAGCACATCCATCTGGCCAATTTTATAACTGTTGCCATTCTTTTTAGACTAATAGTCCCCGTATCTCATACACAGGTAGAGAAAGTTGCTCAGTGGTGCGTGAGGTTTCATATATTGAGGCAATGTAACTGGCTTGCCAAATTCCCAAGTCTTTCTCTGAGATGAAACAGAATCTGTTATTACTGGCGAGGCTACAGTGCTCCCACACCTGGGGATGTGGTCAGCAATGGCCCAAAATCTAGGCTCTTAATTCTATACATAGCTATGGTGTTTAAGAACAGAGTCACAGTTACAGGGGTGCCCAGGACAACTGATTTTCTCTTCCTGTCCTGGTCGAGAGAATGCCAACAGTGGGCTTCTTCCTAGCCCTCCCCTGCCCCTGAAAACTGAGTGTGGGCCATCACTACTCAGTGAGGCCTCACCTACTCTCTTCCCTGCCCCACAATAGAGATGTTAGGACTTCCTCATGTCAAACAGGACTTTCCCAGGAAACAGCTGCAGCTCATGGTGCATACGTACCCCAGGATAGCTGTGAACGTGGCCCAATACAAAAGTCAGCACAAAACTTGCTTAAAACATTACAAGAATTATTTTTGTAAGCGATTCTCGAGTGTGAGCCTTGAGGATGGCAGTGTCCAGTTGCTGTGTCTAACATTCGGGCATGCCTTCAAGCAGAGGCCAGGTGCCAGCACCAAAAGGAAGGCAGATTGCTGTCTTAACGCCCCTTACCACAGCTGTTCTGTAGAAAGTTCCTCAACATCGAACAGATCATCTTGGGAGGGGAAACCCGACTGATTTTTTTTTTCCAAATTTGACAGGATTTTATACTCAGTTGTGAAACAAGGACTCTTCTCACACACTCTGATACTTTCTCTGATTGATCAGAGTGTGGCCTCCCCGAATTTCTGTTCTCACTATGTAAAAATTATATAAATTTTGTTTCTGAAGAGCATTCAAGGAGTGTGAAGCCAAAATCCACAGGAAAAATAGTTCCATGAGCCATTGATAAGACAGGTTCATGGTTTTTGTGTACCTTGTAATGATTCCAGTGTTCAGTATATTATAGTTTTTGTGGTACTTGGGATTGAACCCAGGACCTCTCCCAAACTAGGTGAGGACTCTACCACTGAGCTACATCTCAAGCATGTCTTCTTGCTGCTTAAACAAAAGTTATATTTGTGTGTGTGCGTGTGTGTGTGTGTGTGTGTGTGTGTGTACACTTGCATGTGCATGCCATGGTGGGGGTCAGGGAAAATCTTGTGGGAGGCAGTTCTCTCTCTCCACCCTGAAGTCCTGGGGATTGAACTCAGATCCTTGGGCTTGGCAGCAAGCACCTTACTCTCTGAGCCATCTTGCTGGCCTGAGCATTTTAAGTAATGGAATAACAAAGGATTGGATGATTGTAGGGTGTTTCAGAGAGCAAGGGTTCAAGAGAGACGCTGAAGGCAGTGACCAAAGTTGTCTGTAGTGGCAGAGACCATGTGAGTCTGAACTGGTCAAGGCAATTTGAAAGAGATGGATCTGAAGCTTCTGCATGTCGTTGTACAGACACATCTCGGTAATTATTTAGGCTCAGATTTTATCTAAAGGTAAGCACATTAATACTGACATGGTCCATTCATTTTGAGAATTTAAGGCCTGTTTCTGCAGTGTGCCAGGAGGGCAGTAAAGATCAGGTGAGTGATGGCAGTTACTCACCTTGAGAGTTAGGAGAAAGAATGTCACAGGAGGCTCCTGTGAGGGTCCTCGGAGACACTCTTGACCCCAAGTGAGGCGTTGTTATAGTAATTAAGATTCCCAGTCATTGAAGGACCCATGAAGATGAGATCATTTGTTTTCTTTTATGACCCCACAATAACTGTTCCTGACTGCCCAGTAAAATAGCTGATGAGTGAAATGGGAATATAAGAATCTTGTTTATTCTTAGAACCCCTAATTAGCCATCTACCAAAGCACCATTTAACAACCAAGGTTAAGGACATAGCTTCTGTAAAACTGCAGGCAAGAGCCAGGAAATTCCAGCACACAGGTTACTGTGCAATAACTAAAGCCATTGACTGGAAATGTGTGATTTATTGGCCAACGGGTGACTGAAAAGGACTTGAAAATGCAGTCAGCAAGCTCTGCACAGCGACCTCCAGCGATACAGAATGCTGCCTTTTGCAAACACCATTCAATTGCAGTCCATATGCATGCACGTGCGTTTGGAAAATTTTAAATGCGGTAGAAATGTGATGGGGACATGTTGGGAACAAGGTCCCTTACCAAGGAGATTTATGTGCTGTGATGAGATTAAAGATACATATAGCCAACTCCCAAGACTCACTAGAATGGCACTGTGACAGTTTAGGTCCTGAAGTTAAGCTCAGGAAATGAGCAGGAAACGTTGGCTGAGCCCAGTCAGAGCTCTTGCTATGAAGAAGGATATTTTGCTCTGGGTGGAGTCAGGATCGATATTGTACAGAAGTGTCTACCTGGAATTTTCGCTGTGCTGCCCTACTCTGAGCAGACCTCACCCTCCGGTGCCCTGTCTTCCTTCTCATTTGCTGGAGGCCCCTAGCCCGCAGCCTGTCCACGTAAGGAAAAGCCATGGTTCCCACTGCCCCAGGTCCTCACAGTGCTGTCTTCCGAGTGTTTCAGCCAGGCAGTGTCAGGGGGACTTTCAGGTCCATTTTACACTCCCAAAGAACAGGGAGAGAAGAATGGCATGTTAGCAAAGGCAGCATCCACTGGAAATGTGTCTGGATTTCAGTGCTGCGAGTTTATGTGATTCTGCTGGCAAAGGACGGCCCCTCAGAACTGTGTCTCCTCTGACCAGCCACCCTCCGGTGCCCTGTCTTCCTTCTCATTTGCTGGAGGCCCCTAGCCCGCAGCCTGTCCACGTAAGGAAAAGCCATGGTTCCCACTGCCCCAGGTCTTCACAGTGCTGTCTTCCGAGTGTTTCAGCCAGGCAGTGTCAGGGGGACCTTCAGGTCCATTTTACACTCCCAAAGAACAGGGAGAGAAGAATGGCATGTCAGCAAAGGCAGCACCCACCTGGAAATGTGTCTGGATTTCAGTGCTGCGAGTTTATGTGATTCTGCTGGCAAAGGACGGCCCCTCAGAACTGTGTCTCCTCTGACCAGCTCAAGCTGTAAGCTGTTGTTGGTAAATAGTATTGTTGGTAAATAGTGTTGCATTAAAAACACGTGAAGCAGAAAGTGAAACATGTTAACTTTCAAAAAACATTAAAAATGCAAATAAATTCTGAGTTGAAAAAGGGATGTAAAAAGCAGGGACACATATGTACATTCTCATGTAAGAACACAGACACATAGCACACACAGAAACATAGCACACACAGACACACAAGCACACACAGACAGCACAGACACATGAGCACACACAGAACACAGCATACAGACATCACACACAGACAGCACACACAGACACAGCACACACAGACACAGCACACACAGAACACAGGACACACAGACACAGGACACACAGACACAGGACACACAGACACATCACACACAGACACAGGACACACAGACACATGAGCACACACAGACACAGCACACAGAGACACAGGACACAGACAGCACACACAGACACAGCACACACAGACACAGAACACAGCACAAACAGACACAGCACACACAGACACAGCACACACAGACACAGCACACAGCACACACAGACATAGCACACAGACACAGCCACGTAAGGAAAAGCCATGGTTCCCACTGCCCCAGGTCTTCACAGTGCTGTCTTCCGAGTGTTTCAGCCAGGCAGTGTCAGGGGGACTTTCAGGTCCATTTTACACTCCCAAAGAACAGGGAGAGAAGAATGGCATGTTAGCAAAGGCAGCATCCACTGGAAATGTGTCTGGATTTCAGTGCTGCGAGTTTATGTGATTCTGCTGGCAAAGGACGGCCCCTCAGAACTGTGTCTCCTCTGACCAGCTCAAGCTGTAAGCTGTTGTTGGTAAATAGTATTGTTGGTAAATAGTGTTGCATTAAAAACACGTGAAGCAGAAAGTGAAACATGTTAACTTTCAAAAAACATTAAAAATGCAAATAAATTCTGAGTTGAAAAAGGGATGTAAAAAGCAGGGACACATATGTACATTCTCATGTAAGAACACAGACACATAGCACACACAGAAACATAGCACACACAGACACACAAGCACACACAGACAGCACAGACACATGAGCACACACAGAACACAGCATACAGACATCACACACAGACAGCACACACAGACACAGCACACACAGACACAGAACACAGACCCAGGACACACAGACACAAACACCCACATATGCAAGCACACCCTCTGTAGACTTACAAAAACTCACATGTAAACACAAATACACAAGCACATACACTCCTCAGACTCATACACCCCCAGACATACACAAACACACAAACACACTAACAAACATGCAAACCCAGACAGATAAACACACCAGCCACACAGGCAAACACATAACCACACTCACAGCAATACACAAACACATATAGTCACAAGCAATTATATACAGACACATATACACACAACCACAGACACATATACAAGAGCACACACAGACACACACAAATACACATATAGACACACAGACACGCACAGAGACACAGACACACACAAACACAGGCAAAGGCACACAAACACGCTTTTGCACACACAGACACGTAAACACATACAAGCACATATAGGGACACACATACACGTGTACTCAAAAATACAAAGAGACATAAACACATTCAAACACACACAGAGACACAGCATACAAGTGCACCCAGGTACACATACAAGTGTACACACAGAAACCCATGCAAGTGCACACACAAACACATACAATCACACACAGAAATACACAGACACAGCACACACAGAAATACACAGACACAGCACACACAGATGCACACACAGAAATACACAGACACAAACACATACAATCACACACAGAAATACACAGACACATACAATCACACACAGAAATACACAGACACAGCACACACAGATGCACACACAGATGCATATATAGAAATGCACATACGCACAAACATGCAAGCACACACAGCACACACGAGCACATGCATGCTCACACTTTTCATATGTGACTTCCTAGCGTCAGCAGAGCTTGCTCTTGGCAGAAAGTAGACGGACAGAATTTTTCCAGGGTGACATCATCCTTCCACTTCAAGCTCACTTCCTGCCTTAACCGCACTCAGGCCCACTGGCAGGCAGAGACTGAGGACGTCTGGGCTGGGGAACCGCTTTCCTGACATTTGATCGCACTGGCTGCGGTTGCTGCTTCCAGCGCAGGGCAATGTGGAGTACTGTGTCAGGAAAACACTCTGGCCAGATGGAAAACGAGAAATTAATTCTTTAAAAGTGAGCGGTTTCTAAATGCCTTGGAGAAGTTCAAGTCATTTGAGCAAATCAACAATGACTTTGCATGCCGCCCTGTAAAGGGAAGCACTCCGATTTTTTAATGGTGGCCTTTTATAAGGAACTAAAAATGAGGCATTTCTTCATTTAAAGATGCTCAGGGCTGCTGGGTAATTTCAAATATGAGTCCTCACTGTGTCTCTCGGTGTGTGGCCCAAGGAAAGCGATGGTGTTCCGTCCCAGGGCAGTGGCAGGGTGTTCTCAGATGAGGTCACTGGAGGTACAGCCTGTGGATCTCCAGCTCTGTCTCAGTTTTCTGCAGCTGCCATGTGAATGCTTCCATTGTTAGAGTTCGCAGAGTGCCTCTGCCTCTGTGCCATGCGTGAAGCCGGCTGGGATGCATGTGGTACCTCGCTGGCCATGTCTAATTTAACACAGCACGCTCTGCTTGTCTGGTGGATGGACAGCTGGCATTATTGCCACATCTAAAAGTAAACAATAGACTAGTTTCTTGAAGCTAAAGGAAAAATAAATCATAAAAACTAGCTCAATCAGCGACTGTTGAGAAAGAATGAAATGTTTGCCGTACAGAGGAAGAAAAGAGCCTTCAGCTGGGCGCGATCGAGACACTGAAGTGAGGAAGTCTTCTGGAGTCTTCTGTGCCGAGGCTCATGAAGGAGGCGGTCTTCCTTGCAGATCTGAAGACCTGAGTCAGTCCTGTGTGCTGTTCCCTTCCACAGGGGTGCAGTCTCTAAATCCTCCCAGAATGCTGTTTTTAAATTCGCAAAATGAATCATGGCATCGCAAACATAGCACAGATGAAACCGACTTTAATGAAACATCATCGGAGTTTAAACCATCTTTACAAAAGTAAAAATAAACATGGAAGCTCAGTAAAAGCCATGGGCTTGTTTTTTAAAAACTTCGTCTGACATTAGTTGTTATAAACGCTGTCATAATTTTAAAGTTAAAGAGACAGTAACCCAATATTTCCAAATATCTGTCATATTTGTAATATAAACAGCAGCCTATATTTTCACTTTATACACTTTATGGGATGGGCTGCCTTTTCCCGTCGTCTAAAGTCATGATGGAAGAAACGGTAAACTTTGATTAGGGGTTGGTGAAGACGGAGATCATTTTTTCTCCTCCTCAATTCAAGGTCCCCCAGTACATGCTGGACTTGTACATGATTAAAGCCAGTGGGGAGGGTGGTCATGAAGCAAACTTCAGACAGCCTTTACAAGATAACACATACAGTGGAACGTCCGTGGGAGAAGAGACGGATCTTTATCATTCTACCTATATAATAAATGTTTGTGACAGTACACATACATGTACATGTGTACATACATGCCTGAGTTTGCATATATGCATATGTATATATATGCATGTATATGTGTATGTATCATCATAGAAGCTATGCCTCACTGATCGGAAATGGAAATGCTCCAAATCTTAAGTTTTTGGAGTGTCAGTATGATAGCAAAGGGAGAAAGACGCATGAGATTAACGGCTCTAAGGTGTCAGTGCTGTGAGCTGGACTGGGGCCTTATTAGAACCATTAGGAAAGAATGGAGGAAAAGTCTTTGTGAGATCTATTTTATTTATCACTCTGTGTATGTATATGTGCACTGAATATTATGTAATTCTGTTCTCTCTCTCTCTCTCTCTCTCTCTCTCTCTCTCTCTCTCTCTCTCTCTCTCTCTCCCCGTTTTGACTGCAGGTGTTTCTATTTATGTGTCAGTAATTCTTAAGTACGATCTGATAGGCTTTCCCCTGAAACTGGATGAACTGGTGAACAGAATTTTTCTGCTTCTGTCCCTGTTCCTCTTGAAACATACAGTTTGGAGGGAAAGTCAGTGGACAGCTAAGAACCTGCAGGAGCAGTGTGGACTTTACTCAAGCGAAGGGACCTGTGAGGGTTAGCCTTGGGCTAGCCTTCACCTGGGGACAGCCATTAGCTGAGGAAAGAGGGGAAGGAGAGGCAGAGAGAAGAGCGGAATGTGAGGAGCCTACAGTGGAGGCCACACGGGAGAATGCAGGAGTGGGCCTGGACTCTGTAAGTGAGGGAGAATGCAGGAGTGGGCCTGGACTCTGTAAGTGAGGGAGAATGCAGGAGTGGGCCTGGACTCTGTAAGTGAGAGGGAGGGAGGCAGGTGCTAGATAAAACCTCCGCCAGCGTGAGCAGCCAGGCCGATGCAAGCTGCGGGAACCGAGGTCCAAAAAGCCTTGACCGTATTCTGTGAGCTCTGATTAAAGTAGAAATCAGAGATAAATCACAGCACGTTAAGAGGAAAAATCAGAAGACAGAGGGAAATAGTGATTCAATCACCACAAATAGCATTTGTTATAAAATTTACATTTTTCCTATGTATGCGTGAGCTTAGTATACTAATGACAGAGGTGATGAAATAATTAACACTTGACCCTCATCAGGGCATTTGTAAATGGACCTGAAAGTTCAGGTGCACTTGGGAAAAATATTGCTGAAATTAAGCTATGGCCCTAGGAGGATCCACAAGCTCCTTCCCGAGCACCTTACCTAGTCCTTAACACGTCATGTCTAGCCCACAGTTCAAAAAAGGTGAAATAGATTCAGTAACTATTCGCAGTCCCAGTCAGCTGATTGATGGGCATGATGGTATCTGAAAATGTCCTCCAAAACAATGAAATTAGAAACTGAAATAGCGAAACACACAGAACCACGAATAGCCTTTCTTTAGGGTGTTTGGAGTGTGTTACCCACGACAAACACTGAGCTCCTGGAATACATTCAGCAAACAACTTTGAGTTTCTGGAAACATATTTCAGCTTTGAATATTTTACGATGGGTACCAAGAAGCTTTTACTTAAGCATTAGAATTACTGATTCTGTGAACTCAAAATTCATTGCCAACATTTATAAACTATTGCATCTTCGAAATTACAGAGTATTTGGTGGAGGTGAAAATTTTAACCTGTGTTTTAAAGGAATTTTCTAGTCCAATTCCTTAAGTTTATTCTCTCAGTGTGGGTCAGTCACAGAAAATGGGTGTAGTCTTGAAAACATTGACGTTATCCATCATTTTGTTTGAGGATTGTCATTGCAATTAAGGACTACTCGTTTTTTTGCCTGGACTCTGTAAGTGAGGGAGAATGCAGGAGTGGGCCTGGACTCTGTAAGTGAGGGAGAATGCAGGAGTGGGCCTGGACTCTGTAAGTGAGAGGGAGAATGCAGGAGTGGGCCTGGACTCTGTAAGTGAGAGGGAATGCAGGAGTGGGCCTGGACTCTGTAAGTGAGGGAGAATGCAGGAGTGGTCCTGGACTCTGTAAGTGAGAGGGAGGGAGGCAGGTGCTAGATAAAACCTCCGCCAGCGTGAGCAGCCAGGCCGATGCAAGCTGCGGGAACCGAGGTCCAAAAAGCCTTGACCGTATTCTGTGAGCTCTGATTAAAGTAGAAATCAGAGATAAATCACAGCACGTTAAGAGGAAAAATCAGAAGACAGAGGGAAATAGTGATTCAATCACCACAAATAGCATTTGTTATAAAATTTACATTTTTCCTATGTATGCGTGAGCTTAGTATACTAATGACAGAGGTGATGAAATAATTAACACTTGACCCTCATCAGGGCATTTGTAAATGGACCTGAAAGTTCAGGTGCACTTGGGAAAAATATTGCTGAAATTAAGCTATGGCCCTAGGAGGATCCACAAGCTCCTTCCCGAGCACCTTACCTAGTCCTTAACACGTCATGTCTAGCCCACAGTTCAAAAAAGGTGAAATAGATTCAGTAACTATTCGCAGTCCCAGTCAGCTGATTGATGGGCATGATGGTATCTGAAAATGTCCTCCAAAACAATGAAATTAGAAACTGAAATAGCGAAACACACAGAACCACGAATAGCCTTTCTTTAGGGTGTTTGGAGTGTGTTACCCACGACAAACACTGAGCTCCTGGAATACATTCAGCAAACAACTTTGAGTTTCTGGAAACATATTTCAGCTTTGAATATTTTACGATGGGTACCAAGAAGCTTTTACTTAAGCATTAGAATTACTGATTCTGTGAACTCAAAATTCATTGCCAACATTTATAAACTATTGCATCTTCGAAATTACAGAGTATTTGGTGGAGGTGAAAATTTTAACCTGTGTTTTAAAGGAATTTTCTAGTCCAATTCCTTAAGTTTATTCTCTCAGTGTGGGTCAGTCACAGAAAATGGGTGTAGTCTTGAAAACATTGACGTTATCCATCATTTTGTTTGAGCATTGTCATTGCAATTAAGGACTACTCGTTTTTTTTCAGACTCTGAGCCATGGTCCCTCTTGGTGTCCAGAACACCATCCCTTCCCTGAGAGCCCTCCTTGCCCTTCCCTGAGAGCCCTCCTTGCCCTTCCCTGAGAGCCCTCCTTGCCCAGCCTGTGTCTCACATCCACAGTCTTGGCATTCTACTCTGATGTTCGAGGCTCCCAGATGAAAGTAGCTGGCGAGAGAGGACTCTTTTAACCTTTCAAGTGCTTCTGTTTTCCTTCAGTCTGCCCTTGACAAACATGACATAATTACATTTCCCAAAGCTCACACAGATTGCAGGTGCTTCTAAAATCTTAAACCCATTTAGTACTCTGCATTATGAACAGAGATTATAAACTGGCAACCTCATGCCATGCCCACATATTCAATTGTTCAAAATCAGGTGATTTTTCACAATAAAACGTCAGTATTTCCTGATATTCTTCAGTGCACAGAACCTTACTGGGCTGTATCTCTGTGGCCACTGTGAGCTGCATAAACTGGGCTGCCCTTGCCCGTGCTTTCCAGGGTCTTGAACAACTATTAGTAACATAAAGTTTTATAGCCATTGTTTTCAGCTTGCTTAGGTATAATTGGCAAAAATTGTGTGTATTAGTGACATCCGATGTACTGCTTTGATCTGTATACTTACTATTAATTTTAAAACCAATATAATTAACATTATCATTATACGGCTTTCTGCAGTGAGAACATTTACATCCACTCTCCTTGTGGTTCTCACTGGGTGGACTGCTGTCACTTTACTCTGGAAGGTGGCCTTGCTTGTTAACTGTCTTACCCTTTGGTCTCCTTGGGCTCAGCCCTTCCCTCCTGCTACTGGGGCAACTTTCCCACTTTCTGATTTTAAGACTTTGACTGCTGTAGTTCCGAATGTAAGAGAAGCTTTAGGTTTTTATTTGAATTCAGTGGAAGGGACAGTAGAGTAGTGCATCAGTTACCACCTGTGACTACATTAACATGCTCTCACACTCACCCTACTGTTTAAACATCCTACTCAGGACCTCTCAGAAGTGAATAATGACAGGCGTCCATCAACACAGCGTCATTCAGAGTGGCCTCACTGACTCTCCGTTCTTACGATCCCTCCTTACCTGCTGTCCCCGGACCTTTCTTTTTAAAGATTTTACTTTATATATGTGTGTGTGTGTGAGAGTGTGTCTGAGTATGTGTCCACATGGATGTCCAGGTGCCTGAGGAGGCCAGAAGATGGCACTGGGTCCCTTGGTGATAGAGTTACAGGCAGTTATTAGCCACCTGATGGGGTGCTGGGAACTGAACTCAGATCTTCAGGACTGAGTAGTAAGCACTCTTACTTGCTAATCCATCTCTACACCTTCCCACCCAGATCTTTTTACTGTCTTCCAACTTGTCTTTTACAGACTGTTATATAACTTGAATCAATTCACATGTGATCTTTTCAGCATGTTAGATTGGTGTCTCTTAGTAATAGGCTTTTAACTTTCCTCTGTGCTTTTCCATGACCTTTAGTTCCTTTATGTCTATCACTGATTAGTATTTCATTGTCTATGCGTAGTGTCTATTTACCCACTTTATGCACTGAAGCTGTCTTGGTTGTTTCCATATTAGTTATAAATGAAACTTCTGGAAGCCCCTGGGCAGGTTTTCATCAGGCAGAGGTTTGTAGATCAGGCAGAGGTTGTTTGTAGCTCATAAATAGAGCCCACAGTCTTCTTTTCCTGTCCCTGTTTCAATCCTCTTTTGAATCTAGGTTGGACTTTCATTACCACCATCATTTTATATAACAGAAATGGTTCCAAGGCATTCAAACTATTCACATGCGTATTTATTCCTATTAACTGAGTATCCAGTGATTAAAGGAAATAAGCTATGCTAAACCTGTGTTATAAGAAAGCACTATATTTCCCTTTCATTGTGTGACTATTTGGGGCGCACTACAGTGTGGTGGATATAACATGGTTCATCAAAGGTCAGATCTCACTCTTTTGGAGATCATGTTGGAGAGGGAAGGCCAAGGTCCCAGGTGGAATTCCAGCCTGATGCTTCAGTGACATCTGTGCTAAATCACGGCTCACGTGGAGGCACAGGGTCTGACTGCACAGTCCTAAGGAGAAGAAGGTGGGGGACATGAGAGGAGTTGGGGGTCTGGGAGGATGGAAATAATGCAAATCCAATACCCACCTGTGAAATTCTCAAAACTAAAGTAATGCAGATACAGTTCCCGCGTGTTAAATTCTCAAAACTAAAATTAATTTTTAAAAATTTCTATGATTTTCATCTTAGAGAATATATTTTTATCCTTTCTTTTAAAAAGGGGGTATTTATGGGGCTGAAGAGATAGTTCAGTAGTTAAGAGCACTGACTGCTCTTGCAGAGGACCCGGGTTCAATTCCCAGCACCCACATGGTGGCTTCAAACCATCCTTAACTCCAGTTCCAGGGGAATCCAAAGCCCTCTTCTGACCTCCACAGCATTGCACGACACAGGTGCACTCATATACATGCAAGCAATACACTCATACACAAAAAATAAAAATAAAATATTTTAAAAAGGGGCATTTTAAAATATTGATTTATTACGTGTGTATATGTGCCTATGTGAGCTTATTGCACCACATGCATGCAGGTGTTGGTCCAGGCCAGAAGAGGGTATCAGAGTCCCCAGTGGTGCTCCCCTGGAGCTGGAGTTAGAAGCAGTTGTGAGCTGCCTGATGGAGGTGCTAGGAACCGAACTCAAGAGCAGTAAGTTCTCTTACCAGCTGAGCCGTTTCTCTAGCCTCCAAATATGTATTTATTTATTTTGCTTGTCTGTGGGTATGAGTGCCACTGGGCAGGTGGAGGTCAGAGGACAACTTTCAGGAGTTGGTTCTGTCTTTCCATCTTGTGGGACCTGGGATTAAACTCAGGCCATCAGGCTTGCAGCCAGTGCCATTACCCACTGAGCCACCTCCCCCTGCCATGCCCTTATGTTCATTCTTTCTAAAGGGATATGGTATTTGAATTTAGATACCTTGATACTCTGAAGGTTCAGTGAAATAATTTTATTGAAAGAGATTACTTTTCAATAAAATACACAGTCAGTCTAAAGGCAGCCAGGGGATTCAAATAGAAACATTATTTCCACTGCGGAAAGAGTGACTTTATTGCCTGAGTATTTGAACAGTACACTCCGTATACATTTTGGAAAAGAAACAATATTTCTTCTTGGCAAGTACCGCATCTTTTTCTGTTTTATACTGAAATGTCTCCTTGCTGTGATCAAGGGTCGGGGTCTGTCTTGAGCTGTTGTGAAGAAGGAATCACTTAAAGCAGGAGGATTACACTTTTCAGGTCACAGTATAGAGGGACTTGAAGAAACTATTTCTTTGGTCTTTTGTTTCCTCTTGGCATGGCTGGACTAGGTGACATACAATACCCAATTGTTCATTTTAACTTTACTTGACCAAAAACTTGGGAAATATCAACTGCTGGAAAAAACTAGATTCAAGGCATTTTTGAATAATCGTGGAACACTTTGAAAGACTGTGGACGTGAGACTGCATGATTTAGTTTGAGTACTGCTCAACTTACTCATCTGGAAAATGGAGACATTATGCTATTAATTCTGTGTCTCATGGTCTTGTGTTTTGAGAATTCTACAGAGTGCCCATTTGAAAGTCAGCGTTGGGTGCCTAGACCATGGTGGGCACTGAAGGGACTCTTGTCCGTCTTTTGTAATCCCACCATGTTTCATAAATTAAGTCAGTACCTCCCATGCTTAAAGCACTGTGGGCATCACAGAAGCAGGAGAAGACCCTGTTCCCCAGGTGCGAGTGGCTCCACCGCCCTCTTGAAGCTGAAATGCCGACACCTTCAGACAGTTCCTATGCTGAGCCCCTCATCCTTTAAGTAAAACCATTGTAAATGGCCACGTGGTTGTATTTCTGTTAGCAGGCACAGGTGAATACTCCATTTGAAGGGAACCAAGAGATCTGGAGAGTTCGCTGCAAGGAAAACTACAGAGTGCTCAACTTTCGATTTTCAGTAACACCGGATAATGGCTATGGCTTCTCACTTTGAATGTGCCGCTTTGGTAGCATCATCCACAAATGACTCAAAATCTAAGTTGGTTAGAATTTAAAGAAGCAGTTCTGCGTTCTCGTCACCACATTTCGAATGCTGATCGTAGCTGTTGTTTCAAAGGCGTCACATTTCCATCATGAAATAATATTCTGCCTGAAAATAGTTTAGAAGCTGACGTTTAACTTTGGGCTGAAGATATGGCTGCCTTTTTTTCCTGTCTTTTTATTTTAATTTCAACTGTTTACATCATTTCCGCCCCTCCGTCTAACCCCTCCGACTCTTCCAACACCCCCCTCATTTCCTTTCAATTTCACGTCTTCTTGAAATTCTTGAACCCACAATGAAATATTTACAAGAAAACAGGAGAAGAAATCATTGTTTTACATGTTTTGGTGACAGTGATAATATTTAATCCTTTTGAGCACTTCCTGTTACAGTTGAACTTTATTATTGAATTTACACTCAAACTCACATAGCCTGGAAGCACATGGCCTCCAACAGACACTGCAGTGAGACTGAGGGCAGGCTTTAAGGAAGCTTCCCAAGACAACACAGCGCAAACACAGCTGAATGCGAACTTCAGCCATCGCGCTCCCACAGCCTGGCGGAGGATAGAACGGAGAGGTGGCGCGATGAAGGGAATGCCTTCAAAGTGAAATCGAAATAAAATAAAAACTAGCATCTCTGTTGTTGGAAGCAGATGGAAAAGCAGTTTGGGAATTTATGGCTGTTTGCTCTAGGTATTCAAGGGTTATCGATACGTATCTAAGGTTAGGCCTTTGAGAAATATGAATAGTTCTTTGCTGATGTTACAAGATTCAATATGCATCCATTTGACTGTTTTACATGATCAAAGAGGTTAACTTTCATTTTGTCAATACAAAATATTGATTCCCATACCAAAGCGTGGTACCCAGTAGCTAGACTTGCTCACAGGTGAGTCTAAATTCCTATTCCATCTCAGTTCCGCTCAAGGAATCTCTATGCACTGTATCAAGTATCTGTCAAGAATGCTCAGAGGTGTTACTTGAACTTTTCATGCCTGGATTTATTATTGAATTGAATAATAATAATAACTGGTCCTCATGTTTGCAAGGCCAGCACTTTACCAATGGACTATCCTAGCTCCTCAAAAGACTTTTAATTAAATTGTTGCACATTGCAGTTTTATTGACTCTTGACTCACTTACTTTTTAATTCAGATGAAGTCAAGAACTGTGCTCCCACAATGCTAGCTCGAAATGGCACAGCAGCTCTGACCTTGAACTTGTAGTAGACTGTGGATGAGAGGAATCCCAAACTCGACCAGCCTTGTGTTGCTGGTCGCATAACAAAGTCTTATTCTTGTTGATGTGCGGTGTGTGAAAGCTCATGAACTGCCGGATGAGTGCGGATGACTTTTAAAACTTCTAAATAATGGTTTCATTTGGGTTGAGACTAGAAAGGTCTCTCCTAGTTGCCCACTGATAAAGAAATACTGATTTTATCAAATCTGGAGCACAAGTGAATACTTCAACACCTTAGCACCAAGTTCAGGGAGCAATACTGGCTCCCTGTGCACTGGGGGGGGGATCCCCACATTATAAAGTGTCAGCAGCCAGGTGCGATTTTGCTGGCTCTAAAATATCTGATAGTGTTGACTTTGCATTCTAGAAGGTGCTATGCTGATGACTTTGCAAAGGTTGCTTGCTTGCAGGAAAAACACGATTTTCATTTCTATTCTGGCTGCCTGTCCTAGGTTCTTAAGGACTGGCATAGTGTTTTAGGGTTTTGTTTGTTTGTTTTGAGAACAATCGTTATTGTGGGGAATCCTTAAAATGTGTTCCTTGGTGAACTGTGAAGCCACCCTTTGCCCTTCCTGTGTAACATGGACATTACATTCCTTTCTGCCACACATATACCATTGTCATGCTCAGAGTGATGTCAGATGCTTTACAGTTTGGATCAGTTACTGTTGTACAAACTTCATTGAAGTCTCAAAACCCATCATCCAGGGTATGGGTAATGCATATTAAAATAACTCAGTGCTTGGATCTATTTACATTCTTTTTAAAACCATCATTTCTGTGTTATTCATACCATAAGCAGCTTTAGAGTCAATGTTTGAGGAATTTGTTCAGCAAATACTTTCCTCAAATTCTTTTGGCAGACACAGTTTATATACTTTGATTTTTTTCGATTGAAAGTGATGACAAAGTTTGAAAGTCACTCCAAATCCTACTATAGCCTCTCAACTCTTTCTTCCAAGGTAATTGCTATCAACATGATGCATACCCTTCTTAAGGTATTCCTAAGTGTTTATTTTATAAATATATCAATTGTAATGTATTTATGTAGATTTAACTTTACACATGGGCTATCTATTTGTGTATGCTTACCCACATATCATACAATGAAGTCATAGTACACACATGTAAATTGGTTTCTGCTTAAGAGTATACTATGGACACATAAGTGTCACAGCAGCACCTGTAAGTCTCACTCATTTACTGATTACATAGAGTTCCACTGTGTTTATACCTGCTACACAACTC
The DNA here is from genome assembly GCF_000622305.1 of Nannospalax galili. Lineage (NCBI taxonomy): Eukaryota > Metazoa > Chordata > Mammalia > Rodentia > Spalacidae > Nannospalax > Nannospalax galili. Next base: position 331,669 of record NW_008353556.1, read on the forward strand.
AGCCATCTCTCTCATGACATAGTTTTACTCCTACTGACCTACTCCACAGTGTTTAAGAAGATATATTCTTGTTAAAAAAATTTTAGTTGAAGATTTTTTTTTTGTTCTTTTTGAGACAAGGTCTCCCTGTAGCCCCAGCTGTCCTGGAACTCACTATGTAGACCAAGCTGGCCTTGAACTCACAGAGATCCACCTGCCTCTGCCTCCCGAGTGCTGGGATTAAAGGCATGCATCACTACGCCTGGCTGGAAGTTTTGTGATTTTTATAAAATATATTTTGATGAGATTTAGACCCCTTCCTTCATCCATACCCTCTCTGACTGATTCCCACCCAATTTAATGTACTCTATTATATATATATATATAATAAGGCCAATGGAATCTAATTTGTGTCCCCAAATGTGGATTCCGGCCATTGGAGCCTGGGTCCCATTGTTGAAAGAGACTATCTCTCCCTCTCCCGGCAGCCACTGGCTGTTAGTAGTTCCTCGGATAGGGTTGGGACGGCTTACCCACTTCCCCATGTCTGTGCTGGAATTTTGTCTGGCTTGAGGTTACATGGGACACGACACTGTGCCTGCTGTCACCATTGCTGTGAGTTCATATGAGTAACTGACCGGCTTTCTGGAAAACTGTTTCCTCGTGGTCACCCACGCCCTCTGGCTCTTACAGTCTTTCCACCCTCTCTTCTGCAATGATCCTTGAGCCTTGGGTGGCAAAAGTTTGATATCAGTGCCCTACTCATGGATAAGCACTCAGCAGCCTCTTATTCTCTGCACATTGGCCAGTTGTGGGTTTCTGTGTAAATCACCGTCTGCGGCATAAGGAAGCTTCTCTTCTGAGAGCTGAGTGACGCATTAATCTATGGTATAACGCTAAGTCACTAGGAGTCAGTGTAATACCTCATCTGCTTAGCAGAATAATAGCAATAGGCTCTCCTCTATGTCCTGTGACCTGTCTAGCTATAGGCTCCTAAGCCTGATTTCTACAGTGGCTCTGCCAGTTCGCTCTCCCCTGAGCAGTGGATAAGTGTGCTCTCTCAACAGCCTCAACAGCATTTATCATTTTTTGAATCGTGGCCATTCTGACTGGAGGAGGATGAAATCTCAGAGATGTTTTAATTTGCATTTTCCTGAAGACTAAAGATGTTGAGTCTACCTGGTTTGGAGTATGAGAGTAATACTTTTTTCAAAGGAAGAATTTGGGAGTGTTTCTTGCTTTTCTATTTTATGGAACAATTTGAGGAATGTTGGTATTAGTTCTCTGAAGGTGTGGTAGAATTCTGAACTGCATGCATTTGGTCCTGGTCTCTTTTTAGTCTGGAGATTTTTAAATACTGTGTCTATCTCGTTGGTTGTTATGGGTCTGTTTAAATTATTTATGTCATTTTGATTTAACTTTGGTAGGCCGTACATATTTAGAACTTTATCCATTTATTTAGACTTTTAAAATTTAGTTTAATATAGAGTTCTAAAGTATGTCTTTACAGTTTTCTGAATTCCTCAGGGTCTGTTGTAATGTTTCCCTTTTAATCTCTGAGATTATTAATTTGGGTTCTCTCTCTCTCTCTCTCTCTCTCTCTCTCTCTCTCAATTTGGCTAAAGGTAGTCAATCTTGCTAAGCTTTTCAAAGGACCAACTCTCCCTTGGAGAACTGCCTTGTGTCCCAATGCACGTCTGTCTGGGGGAGAGTTCCATGGGTTCCTGAGAAGAAAGAGCTTTCTTTGGTAGTTGGTAGAATGCTCTGTAGATATGTTAGGACCATTTGATTTGTGACGTCATTTAACTTCAGAGTTTCTCTATTTAGTTTTGTCTGGTTGACCTGATTATTGGTGACAGTGGGGTATTGAAGTCACCCACTGTCCCTGGTTGGAGTGCCCCTGTGTGTGGTGCATGTATGTTAGGGTTATAATATCTTCTTGGTGGATTTTTACTTTAAGAAGTATGAAATGAGTGAGCCCTCCTGTCTCTTCTGTATAGTTTTGGTTTGAAGTACATTTTATCAGATATTAGAATAGCCACATGTGCTTGTTTCTTAGTTCTGTTTACTTGGTATAACTTTTCCCATCCCTTTACCATAACGTGTTACTGGTGAGGTGCATTTCTTAGATGCAGCAAATTGGTGGGTCCTGTTTTCTAATCTAATCAGTTAATCTGTATCATTTCCTGGTCTCATTTTATTCATTGAGACCATTAATACTGAGGGTTATTGACCAGTGTTTCTTAATACCTGTTGTTCACCTTGTCACACCATCCTCTGAGACCTCTATTGGTTAACTGTTCCGTCATCGGGAGGTTATTCTTTGTGCCCTCTTGAGAGTGACTGGTCTCTTCAAACTGAAATATTGCATTGAGTGCTCTCTGTAGAGCTGGTTTCATGGACATAAATTCCTTAGATCTGTTTTTATCATGGAAAGTTTTTCTTTCTCCTTCAATGACAATTGATGATTTTGCTGGTATTGTTGTCTGGGCTGGAATCCTTGTTCGTTTTTTACTTTGTAGGACATTGGTCCAAACCCTTCTGGCTTTCATAGTCTCCACTGAAAAGTCAGCTGCTGCTCCAATGGACCTGCCTTTATATGTGGCTTCATTCTCCTCCTCACAGCTTTCAGTATGGTTGTTTAGTGTTTTGTCTGTTATGTTATATGGGGAGTTTCTTCTCTGGTCCTGTCTACACAGTGTTCTATATGCCTGTTGTACCTTAGTAAATATCTTTCCCTAGATTTTGGGCTTTTAGTCTATGATATTATTAAATATTTTCTGCACCTTTGATCTGGGTTTCTGCTCCTTCTTCTATGCCTGTGACGTGTAGGTTTGTTCTTACAGTGCCTTAGAGGTCTTGCATATTCTGTTCCTGGGTTGTCTTAGATTTGACATTTTCTTTAATTGAGTGATCCATTTCTCCAAGCTTGTCCTCAAGATCTGATGTTTTCTGTTCCATTCCGTCCCTTTCCTTTTTTGCTTCTTTCTTCTAAGCTTTTTGTTTTGAGTTCCTGGGTTTTTTTTTTTTTTTTTCAAGTTTTATTTTAGTTTGGCTTTTCTTCAGAGATTCTCTTTATTTAATTCTAATTTTGTGTTATGAATTGTTTTAATCATTTCATTCAACTGTGTTTCCATGGTCTTCATTCAGTCTTTTATCCCCATACTCTTTGAGTTCCTTAATCACGTTCATAATTGCTATCTTAAAATCGTTGTCTTGTGTGTCCACGAGGCTTTCGTCCTTATGGAGACATTGCCACAGGGGTGCTAATTTTTGTGGTAGAAATACTGTCTTCATTATTCCTGTGTTTGTTTTGTAATGAGATCTGGCTATCTGCACTTGTGTGGTGGTGTTCCTTGGTGTAAATGATCTGGGCTTTTTGAATGTTTGAATCTTTGCTGTTTCCCCAGCTTCTCACATTATGGCCCAGATGAGCAGTGCTTGGTGTTCAGTTTGAGGGCCACTTTATGTTGATGTGCGAATGGGGTGAAAAAAGTGGTCTCGGCTGGAGAGATGGCTCAGGGGTTAAGAACACTGGCTGTTCTTGTAGAAGACCCCGGTTTGAGTCCCAGCACCCACATGGTGGCTACGAACTATCCTTAACTCCAGTTCCAGGGGATCCTACAGTCTCTTCTGACCTCTGCAGGCATTGCATGACAGGGGTGCACTTACCTACATGCAGGCAATATATTCATACACATAAAATTAAAAAGATAAAATTAAATTTAAAAAGTGGTCTCAGTTAGAGATAGGTGCAACTTTTGAACTGAGATTCAGGGATTGACTCCACAGGGTCCTGGATCAGCAGGAGGACTGGAGGCTGTCAAGTGAACAGGGTGACTGATAGGTTAGTCTAGAGATAGGTGCAACTTTTGAATTGAGGTTCAGGGATTGACTCCACAGGGTCCTGGATCAGCAGGAGGACTGGAGGCTGTCAAGTGAACAGGGTGACTGATAGGTTAGTCTGGGGGAGAGCTCAGGTCTTTGGGGTGCAGAGCCTAGAAGGTGGGGTGCAGGGAAGTCCTGGGAATGGGAATTCAGGACCACAGTTCTGAAGAGGGGAAAACTCCCAGAAGCCCCAACAGGCCTGAGAGCTGAGATGGTAGAGGGAACTGACCACTTCAAGTCTGGGGGAGCATGAGGCTCTGGGATGGGCACATAAAGTTCTCAGAAAAGGGAGCACCAGAGGTCTGGGGTGGGAAATCTCCCAGTCAGCCTGAGAGCTGAGGCTGGGGACAGAACTGACCCTGGCAGGTGTGGAGGAGCATGTATATCTGGAGTGGGCAGGGAGGCCTGAGAGCTGAGATTACTTCTTAATTTATGTTTTGTCTGCATATGCAAAAGTATACCCATAAATGCGATGCCCACAGCAGCCAGAAGAGGGCATCGGATCCCCCAGAACTGGAGTTAAGGATAGTTGTAGGCCACCATATGAGTGATGGATACCAAACCATGGTCCTCTGCAAGAGCAGCCAGTATTCTTAACCACTGAACCATCTCTCCAGCCCTTGAGCAGGATGTATTCCTAGAAGTCAATTCCTGGATTTCAGGATATGTTTATTTTAATTTTAAAATTAAAATACTAATTTATGTTCATAAACAGTTTACAAAGGAGATATTAAACTGTGATGTATATGATTATTTTTGCAACTCATATGAAGAGGCATTTCTTTGAAAACCATTGCTGATACCTGGACTAAATCAGTTAATGAGATATTATATAGCAAAAACCAACAAATGCTTGTAAGAATGTAAATTAATCTAGCCACTATGAGGTTCCCCACAAAACAGAAAGTACAGCTATCCTATGAGTCAGCTCGCCCAGTCCTGGGTGATGCGGGAAGGAGTCGGAGTCAGCATAACACAGAGTAAATCACACCGTCCTGTTTGCTGTTTCATTATCCACGATCACCAAGTTGGAGAGTCAGTCTAGGTAGCCATTGGGGTGGATAAATAAATGTGGTGCGTGCACATGATGCTGATTAGTCAGCCACGAGGAAGAGTGAACTCATGACATCTGCAGGCATGTGGACGGAGCGGGACACCATCATATGAAGTAAAATGCTGCGGTTCAGAAAGACAAATATGCACATTTTCTTTCATGTACAGAGTCTAGATTTTAAAGAAGAAATGAAAGTAAAAGGGAGAATATTAGGGAAGAGGAAGAAAGCTCAGGGAAGTGGGTAAAATAGGGTAATGACTAGTGTGAGTATAATCCACTTATGTCATAAGCATGCATAAAAAGGCCACAGTGGAGGCTGGAGAGATGGCTCGGTGGTTCAGAGCACTGCCTGCTCTTGCAGAGGACCAGGGTTCAATTCCCAGCACCCACATGGTGGCTAACAATCATCCATGACTCCAGTTCTGTGAGATCTGGTGCCCTCTTCTGGCCACTGTGTGCATTGCATACACAGATGTACTTACATGCACACAGAACACTTATAAAATAAAAATTTTTTAAATTGTACAGTGAAACTCAATATTTTGTACCATTTCTTTACACTAGGTCAAAGTAAAAAGTGTTATTACTTTGTAAGCAGCCACACATGTGTAAGTTAATATAACTAAGTGCCTGGAGCACACATATGTGTATTTGTGTATTCATGTTAAAATGTCAGTTATGTTTACTATTAGCCCAATTTAACCTGCAGTGAAAAGACGGGTCTCTTGGGTTAGACAGACCCTCCTGTGCTGTAGCAAAAGATGCTTTTATATCATAGCACAGCATCTGTGTGCCTGAAGAATTGTAGGAGCCATCGGGGTTAGAACATCACCAACTCGCCATGTGTCATCCTTTCCCAACCATTCCTGTAGATGAACTCAGCACCCCACAACATGTTGGTTACCCTATGGATAGAGGGTGCACCTGGTTCTGCCTTTAACTGACAAAGGCACCTCTCTTGATCTTTTCGTTGCTGCTGCTGCTGTATATTTTTAATTGTGTATTTCATACAAAATATCTTTAATCATCTTTATACCACCTCCCCCATCCACACCCTCCCACCGCCCCCCACTTGACTTCATGCATTCTGTTGTTTGTGTTAAGGCCTATCAAGTCAAGTTAGTGTCCCCAGATGTCTCTCAGTATAAGTTCATCACTGGGGTCTAGCCAGCCTATCTAGAGTCTTTCCTTTAAAGAAGATCAGCTCTTCCTCATCCAGCAGTAAGCAGTTGCCAATAATTCTTTGGCCAAGATTGGGGCCTGCTGCTCATCTCCCCAGTTCTATGCAGGGTTTTTGTCTGCTTGAGTTTGCATGGGTCCTGTGCATGCTGACACGGGTCCTGTGCATGCTGACACGGGTCCTGTGCATGCTGACAGCATTTGCTGTAGGTTCATATGAGCAAGTTCTCAGGAGCCTGTAGGACTCTGCTTCCTGGTCCCGCACCTCCTCCCCTGACTCTTACAATCTTTCTGCCCCCTCTTCTGTGACAGTTCCTGGTGGGTGAAGTTTGATATGGGAGTCCTGTCCAGGGACCCACACTCTGCACACTCTTCTTCTCTACACTTTGGCCATTTGTGATCTTCTGTGTTCATCTCCCTCTGTTGTATGAGGGAGCTTCATTTGATGAGAACTGGGAAATGCATTACTGTTCTCTGTACCCCTTGTTCTACTATGTTCCAGAAGCCTTAAGTGTAGAGTTAACATCCATTGTAGATGTGTTACTTAGGGTTGAGCATCTCACAGACACTTAACCTCTGTGTGTGACAAATTGTGGAGCTCGGTAATAGTCTCTTTCTATTGAAAAAAGGAGTTTCTTTGATAAGTGATATATAGTATACTTGTCTGTAAATATAAGGATTCATATTAAGCATACAGTAAGAAATTACATTTATGTAGGGATGTGTGAGCCTTAAGGTTTTCTCTAAGATCTATGACCTTTCCACATGTGTATTTGGCTACATTTACAGTACCACACGTGAGTTCCCTCCCAGTGAGCGGGCTTTAAATTCAATTAGGTAGCTGTTGATTACCTCCAAGGTAAAAGTGCCACTACTGCACCAGTGTCATTTGCTGTACCCATGATTGATGTGGTTATTAGGCAGTAAAGCTGGGGTTGGACCATCGACTGATCCCTTAGCAGCTTGGGTAGTATCCTCCAAAACTATGAGAGCTGATCTTTAGGGAGGAGGCTTCCAGGTCAGTTCCAGATCCTTTGTTTGAAGTCCTGTGTCCGAAGTATGTCCTCCTTGCAGCAGTAGGGTCTTCCCTTCAAGTTTTGGGAGGCCATCAAGGGCTGTGGCAATAGCCTGTGTAATTTTGGGAGTCTCTCAGACTACGCTGGCCAACAACTTAAAGAGCAGTTTCTCCTGTCTGGTACTGTTTCTTGTTATATACCGTTCAGCTATACATATGGACTCATTTACAGATATTGTATGTGTAATTTTTCAGTAGGCTTTTGAAACAATACATTTCCCTTTGGCTTTTCACACCAACTATGCAGTAACAAAACCTCAAGTAGTTCATATCTTTCAAATGCTTTACTCAGGCTCTGACATCACATGCATCCCTTGGCTCCACACAGTGCTTGAAAACTGGCTCTCCTCTGTTAAAGTCTGTGATGCTCGATGTGGTGCCAAGTTCCTGTCTGTGTGAAAGAATGTTAACAGGAATGTCTGTCTGGTTTCATGCACACCTGTATCCTAACCAATTCCTTTACAAATGTTTAATATCCATATGTGACACACGTCTATAGTGTGTTCTGATTAAATTTCCCTCCGATCCTTCGTCTCTTCCCCTCCATGTCCCTCTCAACTTCATGTTCTCTCTCCCGCTGATTTTTTGTTTATTTACTACTCACTGCGTCCATTTAGTCCCTGCCTGTTCTTGGGTCTGGACCAGCCACCAGAGCACGGGGTTGCCTCTCGAGGCTCACATCCCAGAAGAAAAATTGCTCCCCCCTTCAGCAGCCATGGAATGCCAGTAGCTCCTCAGCTAGAGTGGGACTTCCTGAGCTCTCTCGTTTGTGCTGGGATTTTGGCTGGTTGGATCCTGCTCAGGTCTTATGCATGCAGTCTCAGTTACTGTGAGCACTTGTGTGCAACTGTGTGTGTGGCCATCTCCGACAGCAGTGCCCCACTGCAGACCTGCCTTCCCTCTGGCTCTTTCAGTCCATCCACGCCCTCTACTCAGTGGTCCCTGAAGTGCCGTAGACTGTACATGGTACTTTAAGGTAAAAATGGAGTTATAGACATGAGTTATTGCATATATCAAGCTGTATCATATGGCTTCAAAGGAAATCGTCTGGAAGAAAGGCTGTCGATTGTCATCTTTGTTATTTCTTTTTATATTTTTATTGACTTATGCATTTTTAATTTATTATTTGTTATTTGTATGAGTGTATTGCCTGCATATATGTAAGTGCACCTATGTCATGCAGTACCCACGGTGGTCAGAGGAGGGCATCAGACATCCTGGAACTGGAGTTGTGGACATAGTTAGCTACTGTGTAGCTGCTGGAAACTGAACCCAGGTCCTCTGCAAGAGCAGCCAGTGAGCGCTCTTAACCCCTGAGCCGTCTCTCCAGACACAAACTTTGTGCATTCATACAATACATCCTGATCATATTCAGACCCTTCTCCCCTATCTGCACCTCCCATAGCCCCTCCCACCTGACTTCAGGCACTGTCATTAAATTTTTTTGATTTATTTTTATTTTCTGTGTATGAGTGTACTGCCTGCATGTGTGTAAGTCAGCCATGTTGTGTAATGCCCACAGAGGCCAGAACAGGACATCAGATCCCCTGGAACTGGAGTTACAGATGCTTGATAGTTGCCATGTAGGCCCTAGGATTTGAACTGGGTTCTTCTGCAAGAGCAGCCAGTGCTCTTAACCACCGCGCCATCTCTCCAGCCCCAGCACTGCATTTTAAAGAGGTTTTTGGTGTATCTTTGGCATTATCATCGCACCCGTGATGCCAGCGACTCTGCTGTTCCCCTCATTTCAGTGCCGGCAGAATGTATGTATTTTGTGAACTTTTTATATGTCAGCATGCATTACAGGACAGGCTAATTTCATTTCAATATTGGCGAGTTCTTCTTTTACAGCTGAAAAACACATTTTTTGTAGTTGTGAGAAATACTTACAGAATGCTTAGAGGAAAGAAAAAGCAAAGACTGATATTAGGAGAGAAAGAAAGATCAACTTGTGCCAGGGAACGCACTCGTGTCTGTTGACTGTATTACTGTGATTTCCACAGCCTCCCAATGCCAGAGAAGGTTCTATAGCATTCCTTGCCATTTCTTGACTATTCGTAGACCTCTTTTATCAGCACGAGATCATTCCAAAGTGTTTTGTGGAAAGCAGAATCATATTTCACTACCTCTCTGTGATGACATGCCACGTCTTCCACCTGATGAGCTCTCTTTGTTTTTCAGACTCTGGCATTGAAGAAGATTCCATGCAAAGCCAGTGCTCCCTCAGGCTCCTTTTTTGCCCGAGACAACACAGCAAATTTCTTATCCTGGTGCCGGGATTTGGGGGTGGATGAAACATGTCTGTTTGAATCTGAAGGCCTGGGTATGTAATTCCTTCAAAACTTAAGCTGATGGAATATTATAGTTGTTTTTCCTCCTAGAATACCCCTCCAGGATTTTGGGGGGGTGCTGTCATTCTTCATTATTTTTTTGTAAGTAAGAGTGTGTTGAAAACTTAGTTATGAACTTGACCCGGTTAAGATAGAAAACCGTGTCTGCCCTGTTCCTGCTAGTCACCTGGTAGATAAAACCCAGGCACAGAAACACTGCTGCCTTTCCAAGCCATGTTTGAGAGCCATTAACACAAACTGGGTGTAGGACTGGAAAGTACAGGGTTGGGTTTTGGGTAGTACCACCAGGTTCTCATCTAAGGTAGAAGGGTAGGTCATGGTCCACCAAAATAGGACCTGTGTTGTCACCCTCTGTGAAGTCTGAAAACCCAGTGTCTCTCATCAGCTCCATCTTTTTGAAGCTGTATTGCTTATGTATAAACTGATCTACTTTCTAGAGAGTTAGGAAACAAGGCAAGAGGAATATCCAGGTGATTGTAGATGATGCTGTTGAAGATCAACATCTCACTAAAAAGATACCTGGTTTGCTGTTTCCTGTTACTTTGTTTCTGATTGAATTTTGGCAAATCCATTTCCAGACCACAAAGTGAACTTTTTAATTTCTTGGAAGGAAACACACAGCACTCCCTGATGTTCTGGGATGAAATGTTCAGACTTACTATATGAGCCCCACTGCAGTGTAGCTCAAACTGCAGAATATTGAAACTAAGTTGCTGTTTTAGTGAAGGAGAACAAAGTCAAGAAAGGAACCATAATGAAGAAATGAAAATCTTTCCTTCTTTTGCCCAAGGCTCTAAAAAATCAATTTACAAAATCACATAATACCAAATATCACCATTAAAGTAAGCCGAGCATCTTTCACAGAGTAAGTACACAAATCACCTTCCAAATACTTAAAAGTACTCTTTGCCCTTGAGCCTCAGAAAACAGAACTTCCCTGCTAAGCCTGACAAGCTGACTGCGGCTGCTGAAAGTTCATGCATTTTATTTGCAAAGGTCTTTTGTATCTGCACTGAGATGAAGGGGTTGATTTGGAAGAGACTGCCTTTAAATTTCTGAGAATTTTCTCAGCAGAGAAGGGAATACCATCAACTCAGACTACTAGAATATTCTAGATCTGAAAGACGACCAGGGGCAAAATCACACAACAGCGTGGAACATGCTCATTGGGCAAGTGGGCTTTGATTATTCTGACATTTTCTCATCAAAACCAAAGACGTGGTGACAGATGTGGGTGTCTCCACCTTCGTGTCAGGAGCAATTTTACAAACAGGTGTTAACTTCTAGGTGTGTACGAAATTATGTACACTCATGTAGTGGGGTATTACAGGAAGGGAATGGAGAGGAATTGTTTGAAGCAAACACAAAATCTGGCAAATGTCTCTGTAGCTGCAGTCAAATGTCAAACATGCAGGTGCATCCTATGCCTCCCCCTGGGTCTTTAGACAGTTACGGGCATGATTTAAAATTCTGAGGTTATCTGCATTGCAAACAATGGCTACATGTAAGAAATTGTTTTACTGTCCATGCTATTCTACGAGTTTGCTCATTGAACAGCTTTTCATTAAAGTTTTTCTTTTTTTTTTTTTCTCCACTCACTGGTAAAATCAAATGTGTTACAAAGAGCTGTGAGTGTAAATGTGACCTTGTCTTAAATTTTTGAGTCTATGAGTTATTTTGTTACTTGAACTAATCAAACTTCCAGGTAGAATCAAGAAGAGTCCACATCATTATGAGTTTTTTCTTGTGGAAATTTCACCATGGTTCAAGGTCCTAGTGTGTCTCTATGCACATCCTTCGCTCTAATGGCTCCGAAAATCCATTTCAAGTAATCAATAATACATTTTATTCTGAAAGGATAGACCCTAAAGCACCTTGTACCATGACCTTGGTATGTAAATGCATACTTTGTAGCATATATAATTATGCCAAGAAAAGTTAGAAATCCTACTTCTTCCTATTTGACAATGTGGCATGATTAAAAGAAAGTCCATGATAATTTATACATGAAGAAATGTTGAGTATTTTCTTCATTAAGCATATTTAATTTTTATTCTCTTCTGTAACTTAGCTTATAATTTTCAATTAAAAGATATTTATCCAGAAGGTTGCCAAATTCAAGATTTCAAGACTTCAATTTTAAAACTAATTTTTCATATTAGTACCGAACTAAATGAGGATTTCTAATTTGATGATTAATGAAAGAAACATCTGAAATTTCTGCTGCTCAGAGTGGGGCGTAAGGAGCCATGCCTGAGGCCTGGCACAGTAAAAGAGTCAGCGTTGCAGCTTGATTTTAGGATCCCTTGGAGACAGAAAACAGCTGGGCCCCTGGATCTCAGTGGTGATCAAGAACAGAGAGAAATCCCGTTTTCCTTCTTTCCTGTGGTGGTGAGGGGCCGGGAGCCAGGCTACTGACCTTGGCCTTGACCTCTCCGGTTGCAGGCTGGGCTTTGCTGCCGCGCAGCACTGGGAGCTGTGCTTGGGGCCTTTCAGGGTTCGCTTTTGAAAGGGAATTTAGGGCAAGGTTTTTGTTTTCTTTTTTCTTTTTTCCTATCTCAAGATTTCGTTTCAGCAGCACACAGATGAAGAACACCCTTTGTGTCCAGTGTTTTGAACAGAGAGCAAAATGAAAAGACGCCCCGATGAAAGGAGAAGTGTCTGCGCCTCTGATAAACTAGATCAGGGCGCGGCACGAGGCGTCTGCCGGGGCCCCAGGTGCGGCTCAGAACGCGCCTTGTCTGGGGGCAGCGGGCGCGCACCGTGCAGGCGCAGCATCCTGAAACTGTGTCCCAAGGACCTGGGTGCACAGCCGACCGCCTGCGCTCTGTCCTCTGGGGGATGGCAGGGTGTCCAGGATGAACCCGGAGGTCACCTAGTCCTCTCGGTTGCGTTTCAATTCCTGGCATCTCAGGCAGCACATCCTCCATGACATCTCTTTTTGGTGCTTTGAAGCCTGGTCTCCTGTCATGGGGCTTCCGCAGCTCAGGCTGAGAAGGACCCTGAGCTCTCCCGGCCGCCGAAACACCACACCTGCCCTACATTTTTGAGACATGGTTTTCCTCTGTAAATGTCAGTTTTCAGATAATAAGCTGACTAGACCTAAATAATGCTTCGGAATTGAGCACAGGTAAATGGAGACGAAGGTCATGAAAAATGGACTCATACAAAGACCAAGTTAGCTGAGATACAAAACTGGCACCTTCATAATCAAGTTTACAATACCTTTTTACCAACGAATAATAACCGAGTATTACAAAAACTAATACATAAAAATAATGAAAAATTTAGAAAATTGAAAGCCGGGTGTGGTGGTGCACACCTTAAGTCCCAGCACTGGGGATGCAGAGGCAGGTGGATCTCTGACTTAAGGCCAGGCTGGTCTACATAGTGAGTTCCAGGTCAGCTGGGGCTACAGGGAGACCCTGTCTCAAAAAAAAAAAAAAAAAAAAGAGAGAAAGAGAGAGAATGGAGTAGTTAGGATTCCTAAAAATTAATCTGATTTATAATAAGAAGAAATTGGGGACTGGAGAGATGGCTCAGCAGTTAAGAACACTGGTTGTTCTTGCAGAAGACCGGGTTTGAGTCCCAGAACCCACATGGCAGCTGACAACTGTCCCGTAACTCCAGTCCCAGGGGATCCAACAGCCTCTTCTGACCTCCGTGGCCATTGCACGACACGGGTGCACTTACCTACACACAGGCAATTCACTCATACACATAAAATAAAAATAATAAATAAAATAAAAAAGAAGAAATTGGACCAGTTTACGCAGAGGATGATTTACTGACGTTTCCTACCTGGGCATGAGGCTAAACAGGCAGTTCATGTGCCCAAGAGATGCAGCGAGCTATAGCAGCAGATAATTTCTGCACGTTCTGCACATTCCTGTGATTTCTGCACATGCGTGGAACATAGTCCAGCTTTCCCTGACCTGACTCCTTACAACAGGACAGCAGTGCTGGCTGGCAATTTTCTTTCTCGTTCCTCTGATTATTAAGATTAATATTTGGCTTTATTAAATGCGTTCACAGTATTTAGGATTGTACTTGAGGTAGAAAGGATGATCATGACTATTTTCTTGAGTTTAAGTGTTTTATTAGCTCAATATCAAAATATTGTCTCATTTATTATTTTAAGGGATGTGATTTTTTTAATTGTAGCAAAAAATACAGAGTTCAGAGGGTACCAGGGATTGCAATATTTTTTAGCTTCAAAGAGATATAAAAATCAATAATCTTTGCATCAATAATCAATGTTTTTCAAATATCAATTTAGTCATTTTAACCTCCTTCAAAATAGCACTGAATGTTTTTATATGGGTTGTTTGAATTAAAGTCAGAAATCTGTGATCTAGTCTCAGTTTAAAATGCTTCTTTCCTTCAAATTATGTCATAAAACTCTGTGAATTTTTCTAAGACTTTTAAAGTATAATCCACTTTCTTTAATTAGTGGTATTTTTGTTTGTGAGTTGTACATGTGACTTGCACATGTAGCCTGCACACTGGCTTAGAGTTTGCCAACTTCACTTTTCTCCTGAGATGTGCCTGATTTTCCTTAGTCATACACGTTTTTGTGATCTGGGAGCCGGAGGGGGAGGAAGGGGCGATTCTAAAAATCTTGCTGTTGTTTCACTATCACTGTTATTGGCTGATTGTAGGATCTGGATCGCAGTGGCTATTCTCCGTCTGTCTCTCTGAGAAAGAATCTGCCCAGCGAGAAAAGGGTTTGCTCTCTGCCGTGTAGCATGTACCCACCCGTGTTTTGTGTGTGAATCTCTCTCTTTAATTCTGATCCCTGTGTCTCTGTGTTTGCTGTGTGATTTCTGTTCTTCTGATGCAACACTGTGGTGAGAGGGTCTCACAAGCTCTTAACCTGTACAGGTGGCTTGGCCTCTTGCTCCATAGCAAACATTATCTGCTTTCAATATGGGTTCGACATGGCCTCACTAAAGTCAAATGGACAGTGTGGAGTTGTCAGCTGGCTGCTCCCATCCTTTTACTGCCATCACTGGTTGCATCAGAAAAGGACTCCTGCCTGCTTCCCGGGGTTTGTGAACCTCCCTGATGTTATTCTCATCTGTGTTGAGAATTTTAAGGATATGTCTGTGGGAAAATTCAAGCTGACATTATTAGCGATTGATTATTATTACAGATATTGTGATTTATTAGTAGTGTCAATGTAGGATTCCACAGGATTGGTTCAGTTCCAGGTTCTTAATATTAATTTTATTTCTCCTTCAGACTTAAAAAACTGTTTGTTAAAAAAAAATACTGTTTTAGCATTTTAATCCACACTCCTTTCTTTCCTTCCTTTCCTGTTTGCTTTCCTGCCTGCCTGCCTCCCTCCCTCCCTCTTCCCCTCCCTCCCTTCCTTCCTCTGTCCCTCCCTTCCTTCTTTTCCTTCCTCCCTCCCTCCCTCTTCCCCTCCCTCCCTCTCTCTTCCCCTCCCTCCCTCTTCCCCTCCCTCCCTCTTCCCCTGACTCCTCACCTCTGTAGACTATCTGCAGCATCCAAGTTTGTCTCCTCCCTTCCCCTATTCTTTCCAAGCCAGTCTCATGTAGCCCAGGCAGTCCTGGATGAATTCGTTGTGTAGTTGAGGATCACCTTCAGATGCTAGCCCTCCTGCCCCTGCCTCTGGAATGCTAGGATTGCAACTGTGCACCAGTTGTACCAGCTGTGCAAGAAGTCTGCTTTTACATTGAAACTCAGGAAATCATTTTCAGATCTATCTGTTTGCTCTTTGTCATAGAAATTTCAGAGAATAATATTAATTTAATTGAGATAGTGGGATGATGGTTCTCAGGCACTGAGGGAGTCAGGTAGATTCAGGAAGGGGGGTGGCTCTCTAGCTCTTCTGGGGAGTTCCTATCCTCCTGTGTTTGATGGCTGTGGCTCTGTGCTTGCCAAGGTCACCGAAGCACAGCACCCAGTTACCATCTGCACTGACAGCAGACTGCATTTCACAATGAAAGGCTGAGATTGGAGAGTTCCATTACTTGTCAGTGTGACAGTTCCAAATGGCCCAGCCAGGATTTGACCAGCTTTATTCACCTCCAGATATAGTGCCACTTTTATAGAAATTAACAATTTGGAGAGATTCTGTTATTCTAGGATTATTATACATGTAAAGAAAATAAATAAATGTAAGCTAAACCAACTTCACTGGCTCGGATGACTCTTCTGAGACGTGAGCGCTGGGAAATGAAGGCTCCCTGTGCACCAGCACATCTCTTCAGCAGATACTAGAGCAACTCACAGCATGCATTCTTCCCTAGACTCTTCCATCACCAATGAGACAATCAGTACACACTCTCTCTATATGATTTGTGTGAGCATCCACCTTCAAGAGCAGAAAGCAGTGGGTTAGTGTGTGCCGCGCTAAGCTTGCCCTCAATTTTATACAGTCCAAGGTCTGCTAAGGGGATGGTCTCAATCACAAGCAAGATAGGACTTCCCATATCAACCAACATAACCAAGGCAGTCCCTCCAAGACATCTTCAGAGGCTAACCATCATCTAGACATCTTTCCCAGGTGTCCAGAGCCCTAACGTTAGTGAGGCACGAGGCCTCCCTCTTATCATTTGTGTTTGGTGGTTTGTAGTTACAGGCACTGAACCCCTTCAGATCAGTTTTGTGCCTCGTAAATGTCTGTCCTTGACTGGCCCTGTATTTAAAATACCAGATTTCTCTGTGGGTTTCACTCAGAATGACAACACACAGGTAGCAGTTTGTGGCTGTCCCTCTGCTTTTCTGGCCAGCAGATTTTGCACATACAGATCCCCATAGGAGAGAAGTGCCTGCAATATCCACTTAGGAACAATCCAGTGTATGTTATTTTCCATCTCATCATCATCCTCACCATGACAACTGTCCTTCATGTTGGTAGACAGTGCACCAAGTGTAAGTCACTACACACTTACATATTTTTAGCAAAATAAAGGAGCTCTAAGTGATGTTATTGATATCATAGTTCAGACCAACACACTGCTCTCCAAACTTTCACTCCTCCTGGAAAGTTCCACGGTGATCCATCCATAAGGCTGGAGTGTTTCTAAGTGCTCCCGCTTGATATCCACACTGTTGGTCTCTGGACCCCACCTCATCTTCAAGGGAATGACACTAAGCATGTATTTACTCTTAACCATGGGAGCAACTCCCTTAGAATGAAGAGAAGGAAAGACAGCTGTCAGGACATGGCAGTTGTGACCAGAGAAACCAACTTTTATATTCTAGTTTATGGATTTCTCCCCTCTCCCCAACCTCTCTCTGATTTATTAGGAATTATTCTTTACTTTGAGAAGGTAGGCAGCCAAAAATCCATAAATTAGTGATCTATCAACTTAAAATTATTTAATCAATAATGATATTTTTCCAGTTTTTCTTCCTGAATAAAAAGCTAATAAGTTTCATCATTACCACAAATATTGTAGGTTTTCTTGTGCCAAAACCAAATGGACATCAGATTTTTCACACTTTCTTTCTTTGCCCGTCTGTTAAACTTAAGATATTTAGCTAAACTCATTCACGGTCTAATGCATTTTATCCTCGAAGATTCTATGACACGGAAACTCTACCCCAAGCCTTAGCAGAGGTCTCATTTCTATTCCTGGAGTGAGTGGCATCCTGACATTTGATACCCAGGAGGTTTTTATAGGATGTACGTTATGAGATGGAGTCTCTCACAGGTTTGGGGTTTTTTTGTTGTTGTTTTTTTTGTTTTTTTTTTTTGAGACAGGGTCTCACTGTGTAGTCTGGGCTGGCATGGAATTTTGTATGTAGACCCAGTGGGCCTTGAACTCACAGATCCTGCTGCCTCTGCCTCCTGAGTACTGGGATTAAAGGCACTCACCCCCATGCCCAACTTCATCGTAATTTTTAATTTGGAAACTGTTTTGCTTTTCTGAGAGGTTCTCAGCATTATATATTTTTCCAGCTTATGGTTTTGAGCATTTTTAAAACCCTCCAATAATACACTGTTTTTGTTTAATGATCACTGTCCTTCAGAGAGCTGTTTTAGAGAATCAATTTAGAGAAAAGACAGGAAAATTAATCTTCTATCCTGAACTCAAAGAAAAGCCCATAACGTCACAATGATGTGGTGGGGGAAATGCTTCCTAATGTAAACTACAGTGGAAGTTTCTTTAGAAAAGGCAACTGAGGAACTATGTCCAAAATGAGCCATGCGTGTAACTGACATAGGAGCTTTAGCTCAAACACTGTGCTGAGCTGCTGTTTGGCCCTCCCTGCAGAGACAGGCATTCAGTTCACTGGTCCCCTAAAATGCACAATACTCAATCAATCTAGATTAATTATTGAAAATGGACTCAATGGAATTGTTTTATTCTCAGGAAAATTAATGGTGAGGCGTTTAACACAGTCTATAACAAGATCTCTAATATGACCTCTGTACAAATCTATTTCTTTGACTGTACCAGCACAGACTTCAAACAGCTAAAGTATATCTGCTTTGTGTTAGCCTACATAGGGTGGCCAAATTGATCTATTGGCCTAATATTTGATTAAGCTTAGACTTTTCCAGCTCCTATGTAGTATACATGATAAAATATTTGACACCTGTTCATTGGCATAGGCCACTCCACCTTGATATCTCCCAACAGTATGTTCTTTATTCCACTGGGTTTTTTTAAATCACTGACTATAACGAATGGTTCACTGTAGGGACACAACATAATGGTGAGAGGAAAAACAAAAATGAATTAATTCGCATTGATTTAACCAAGTGAAGACAATCTTCATAGACAAATCATCAAAAACAACAGAAAGAAAAATACTAAAGAGGCCAGTGCTCCTGTGCCACGCTCAGCAGAAGCAGTACATCTCTGTTCATTCATCCTAGACCTATTAGATAGACAGGGTTGCTTTCTTTAGAAAGGTGAGATTTTATAGACTGGCTTCCCTGCATAGCACAAATAATATCCAGGAGCCATCACTCTCCCACCCAAACCTCTGCAGTTGAATCCACAATCAAGATCCGTCCACCCCTCCCCCTTGGTACAGAGTTTGCTGCAGTGACGAATCCAGGCCGACTCCTAAGTCGTATATACGCGGGTGCTAGTAAAGAGGTTTTAATTTTACAGCAGCACTCTAAAACATGCTTTCGTTTGCTATCAGGTATTTCGCTAATTTAAACTCTTGTCCTTTTAAGAATTGCTAGGCAAACTTAGACTTTAAGTCTGCTCATCATGACAACTGTTTCCACTACAAGATGGTCTCAATCCCTGGTGTTCTGACAGCGTGCTGGAGGAACTGCTCTGTCATGGGCGTTGTGCTGAGTCAGGAACGTCGACAGACATTTCATTTAGGGTCAGCTGCTGGTCATCAGTCTTTGTCCATTTTAAGTCAGACAGAGTCTAGTCAGTATTTGGAAAGCCACTTTCACAAGACCAATAATACTTCCAAAGATTTTATTACTACTTTTTAAGGGATATGATTCCATGAAAGCTTGAAATTAAAACCTTTTCTGTGGACGTATTCCTGAGAAATGATTCCAGAGAAGAGAGTCCTTTGTTTCCTCCTTTTTATATTAAGTCTCAGCTCTGTACCCCAGACTCTGGGCTTCACATGGTGCCCTCACATAGACGTCATCGTGTTTTCGTTCTTCGTCACCCCCGTCCCCTCTCCATCTCAAAGATGTACTTTATGGGATTCCGTGCCATTCCTGTTACAGTGACGGGAACCCTGACCTTATTCTCCTGTTTGCCAAATTGATTTTCTCACAGGTCCCTGTGGAGTCAATACTTGGGTTTCAGCATGCAAAATGTTTTACATTGGAGAATGAAGAAATAAAGAGATGTGCAGTGGTGATGTGTCCTTCGTATCAAACTTCTTATTCCTATCTTCCCCAGAACAAATTTTATTTTCCATATAACACTCCCACTTACACACCGGTGCTTATAAAGTTCTCCGCATGTCTGCACTATGGGCTAGAGAATCATTATGGCTGTCAGGTGCCGCTGCTTATACTTGGTTAGTGCCTACACATGGGCTGGTCATTAATATTTTGACCCAGTTTCCATGGAGAAATGCTCATGAGGCTTCAACGTCTACTTCACAATCTCACAGAGACTCAGGGATCAGTCGGGCCCCAAAGTCTTCCTTTCCTCCGTTTTATTGGTGCTTTCCCCTCTCACAACTCCCTTTTTTCATTTTGGTACCATTTAAAAAAAAAAGGGAGGAGGAGGAAGGTCAGACTACAAAGGGTCAAACGACTAAGGAAGATCGACCCCCTGGTTTGCTTCTGTCCTGTGAAGTTTGCTGTTGGTCTCTGTTTGAAATTGATGTGTCATGTCACAGGCCCCCTTTCACCTTGCATGGAGACAGATGTAAACCTTTGAGGTCCATCATCCAAACCACAGTAAGCTGGCACATTCAAAACTAGGAGTGTAAATACATTTCTGTCAAGCTTTTTTAATTAATTGGAAATAAGTCAAAGCTCCCTTAGTGAGGGTCTGTAACAATATTGCAATGGTCAACTGAAATGGAACTGCATTATTGAGAATGAGACTTATTGATCCTATTTAATATTGTCAGTTATGTTTTAGTAAACATTCTTAGAGCATGGGTTTATTTTTTAAAGTTTAAAAGTGACATTTGTATAACTAAATACTAATACCCAATTTGAATATCTGTTTGAAATAAAATGAAATCACATGTTATTTAGCTTTTAATATCTTATCTATTATTATTTTATGCATATGAGTATATTGCTTGCATGTGTGTTAATTGCACCCATGTTATGCAATGCCCATGGACATCAGCAAGAGGGCATTGGATTCCCCTGTAACTAGAGTTACAGATGGTTGTTATCTGCCGTGTGGGTGCTGGGAATCAAACCCAGGTCCTCTGCAAGAGCAGCCAGTGCTCTTAACGGCTGAGCCATCTCGCCAGTCCTCAAATCTCATATTTTTAGAGTGCAAATAAAACTAATTTTTCTATTCATACCCATTTCAAAAGCATCCTGTTATCTTACCATTCCATTATCTGTGAAGAGAAGGAATTGAAATATTTACATAGAGTAAAAGTGGAAAATTATTACAAAATTCTAGGGTTATGAATTAGAGCAAGATTGCTATTTTCTATTTATCAATAAGTATTATTTTATCACAATAATACCTTTAATTGTAAAGACTGTTCTCCATGCAAAAAACTTCATTACATTCTTTTTTTATTTGATGCAGAATATACTATTTTAAAAAGTACCCCAATCTGGGGCTGGGGAGATGGCTCAATGGTTTAGGATGTTTGCTGCTTTGTTCCCAGCACCCAGGTCTGTGGCCTACAACTGCCTGTGACTCCAACTCCCTCTTTTCACCCCAGTGGGCACTGCACTCACATGACGCACACACACATCACACACACACTGCACTCACATGACGCACACACATATCGCACGCACACTGCATGCACATGATGCACACACATCACACACACTACACTCACATGACGCACACACATAACATGCACACAAGCTCACAGACATTGAGAAACAATCTTGGCTAAGAAAATAAACAGCACGTGCTCCTCTAGTAGGCTCAGAAATGCTAAAATGTCCTATAAACATTTATGAATTGCCCAAAGCTATCTGTAAACAGATTCACTAGATAATTATATTATGTCAGTATAAAAACATCAGCTCAAAATGTGTCAATTCACTCATCCCCTAGACAAAACCAATTGATGGTTAGTTGGTACGTATTATAAAAATCAGGTCAGTTGAAAGTGTCTCTCTCAAGTATCACTTAATTAGATTTGTTTAGGTGAGAATATCGAACTCGGGTCCCATTTGGCCTTTGCCTTTATTTGGAGGTGAACAAAGGATCATGGTTTACAAATTTTGTCCTTACTCATTTTCTGCTGAAATCAGAGGTACACACAGGATATTAAAAAGTCTGACCCTTACTGCATAGTTTTGGGTGTACTGTGTATTTTTAAATATTCATCAGTTATTTATAATTATCATTTTGCATATATCCAGTATTGACTTACTAATGTTAGGTAATCGAGAAAAATGTTTTCAGAGTGGGAGTTCACTACCTTGGCAGGGTTTGGGAGACAGGGCAGGCAGAGCTTTAGAAAATACTTTGTCTTTAGTGGGGCAGCATGGGATGAATTTACAATGGACAGAATGGAAACCAGCTCTGATTGGAGAGGCAGGGGAGGGGCGGCAGATAGCCTGCCACTGATAGGTGCTTGACAGTCTTTTCTATCTGTCTTGTCTTCCAGTCCTGCACAAGCAACCCCGAGAAGTGTGTCTCTGTTTGCTAGAGCTTGGCCGGATCGCAGCCAGGTAGGCCCGACATCTGCTGACATGTCAAGATGCAGATGCTTCTCAGCCGCCAGCAGCAGAAATGTGCAGAGGCATTCAGCCTGGATGAGGAAACCACTCACGATATGCCTGTGGGGAACATTGTGAGAGCCACCGTCAAAGTTAAAAGCATGGTTACCAGAATTCTCAGTGCCTCAGCTGCGTTAAAGGCCTGAGCTTTCGCTGATATCTTTAATCAAATGCATTTCCTTTACAGACCTGAGGGAGTATGGGGGGAATCCACTATGCCTTTTAAACATCTTACCTTATGGACTGGGGAGATGGCTCAGCATTTGAGAGCACTGGGTGCTCTTGCAGAAGACACAGATTCAAGTCCCAGCACCACATGGAGGCTAACAATCATCTGTAACTCCAGTTCCAGGGGATCCGACACCGTCTTCTGTCCTCCATGGGCACTGCATGACACAGGTGCACTTACATACATGCAGGCAATACACATACATATAAAGTAAAAATTTTAAAATAAATCTTATTTGTTTTATTTATTTGCATGTCTGTGTGCCTGCTGTCTGTGTCTGTAGCTCATGTGTGCAGTGCCCTCAGAGGTCAGAAAAGAGTGTTGGATTCTCTAGAACAGGAGTTACAGACAGTTGTCTGTTGTCATGTGGGTGCTGGGAACCAAACACAGGTCTTCTTCAAGAGCAGCCAGTGCTGTAACCGCTGAGCCATCTCTCCAGCCCATCTACTGATGCTTTCTGGACAGCCAGCTGTCCCTACAGTCTCTCATTCCCTGCTACTTTATCTCTTGCTTTCTAACAGTGTAGCTTCCAGTTTTTTCTTGATTTCCCTAATTTTTTTAATCATTTCCCTAGATTCTCTTACTTGGTTATCATTCCTCATAGCTTTTAGTTTCAACTCCTGAGTGGGGGATACTTTTGAAGTTATTTTCTATGCTTTTAGTAAAGAATTAGCATTGTATTTATTTTGTAAAATTCATTTTTCTTTTAAAATGTGTGTATGTCTGTGACTGTGTGGGTCAGTGAATGTGTGTGCAGTACCCACAGAGGCCAGAAGAGGGCATCAGATTCCCTAGGACTAGAGTTCCGAGCAGCTGTCCTCTGCAAAAGCAGTATATTCTCTGTGGAGCCATCTCTCCAGCTTGCTTTATTCTTACACACAGATGTGGTTTGAACTTGTTCTGCAAGGGGGGGGCAGGGGAAATAACCCAAGTAACTGTAGCAAGCACTGCTAAACAAGCAATCCTGAAAACTACTGCACAATGTTTTTGATAGTTCTGAGACCCAAAGAAAGAGAAATGAAGATACAGAAGTTCGAAAATCCAGATCTGAGTAAACACTTATGGATGAGATCAGATAAGCCAGGAGAATGCAGTGACAGACGGCATGAATATCCTTAGAGAACATATGTGGCAAAACCAGGAGAAAGAACAGAGGGGTGTGCATACCAGGAAACTGGTGTGGGAACAAGCCTGCTGCTGACTTTCTTCCAGTATCAGAAGTAATGGCGAGTTATTGAAATCATCGTACCCATTAGAACTTTAGAGAACTGACAGGAAATCTTTATTTCCCATAGTAATTACTTTGAAAAAGATTGCTTCAATATCTTTAATTCAAATTAGATGTTGTTGCGTATACCCACCATGGAGCACAAACAAATATTGAGACGTTTAGAGGTTTCCCTAACCATGCTACCATTTCTAGATAATTGTGCAGAGGCCTCTCTGCGTGCAGCCCCTTGTCCTTGAACACTTCAGGATCTACATCCCAGGAACAGTTCAAGCTTGCAGCACCTGGCTTCAGAGCTCCAAGCCTCTTCAGCCCCTGAATCCTTGAGTTTAGTGAGTAAGCAGGACAAAGGTACTGGTTCCTCCAGGGCCCGGCCAAGCCAAACTCTGCCAAGCCAGTCCCCACCAGCTTTGGACTTCCTGACCTTCAGGAACAGCCTGAATGGAAGGAGGAGCATGGATTCCGCATCCATCAAACAGGAGCAACAGACACTAAGAAAAATCACAATTACTAAGCTGCTACCTGGGAAGTAGCCAATAGAACTTGGAGGCTCTAGAAATTCTATACGGAAAACACCATGTACTCTAATGACACCACTAGACTATTAGAAAATGCAAGATTCCATTTCATGCTAAAATAATATAAATACTTTTGCCAGATAACCCTCAAATTCTGAGAGGTGTGACTCTACAAAGGAAGTTGCTGAAATTCTACTTTTCTTCCTCCTTCTAGTTGAGATTCATTTTCCTGCATTCAGGAGTTTTTAATTTTGCAGCTATATTCTTGTTATATGAGTACTCCAATTAGAAAGCAACATGTCCAGCTGTGGCAAGGGCATCAAAAGTGGAGCTTGACTCCTAATGTCAAAGTCCCTTTAGGAATCACCTCCCTACACCTTCAGATCTGTCATCCATTACGTCTTGACATAGGGATAGAACTGATGAAGACCTTGGAGAATGAGGAAAATCACAAGAGCTTTGTCAATGTCAAAGTGAAATATATGAAGAGCTCCCTCTCACTGAAAATATTTAATGAGTTAATTAACAATCAGTTGATGAATTTGCTTATTTTGAGACAAGGTCTCATGTAGCCAGGCTGTCTTCAAACTTACTGTGTCGTGGAGAAGACCTTGATCTCCGGCCTCCACTATCCCAGTGCTAAGACTTGCAGGCATGAGAAGCCACACCAGGTTCATGGGGTGCTGAGGCTCAAACCCAGGCCTTCTGTGTGCTAGGCAAACACGCTGAGCTACAACCTCAGCCCACCACAAGTCTTTCAGTTGGTGATTAGTCTGTGTTGCCATCCCAGTGCTAAGACTTGCAGGCATGAGAAGCCACACCAGGTACATGGGGTGCTGAGGCTCAAACCCAGGCCTTCTGTGTGCTAGGCAAACACATTGAACTACAACCTCAGCCCACCACAAGTCTTTCAGTTGGTGATTAGTCTGTGTTGCTCTCTGCGCACCCACATTTTTTGGCAATGTGAGTAGGAAAAAGCAGTGCTTCTTTCAAAGCTACATCACAAAAATCAGTCTGAGTGGAGCTGAGATTACGATCACTCTTGCATTGTAATATTTAATTTGAGATTTTGCCTTCTGTCTCCTTCAGCTATTGGGGTTGTGTGTACTTCTTTCAAGACAAGTGAAAATGAGCTGTTATATGCCTAGTTAACTAGTTAGTTACCTAGTTAAACAGCTGAGTGGATTCAGTTGCATAGGTTATTAGCCATGTACGAATACCTTCTTAAGTTTCTCTTTGAGTAGATTTGGTATTTTGTTTCGTTGTTAGGGACCTAACACAACCTCTCTCACTGCTGTTTCTTTGTGCTGAGTTCTAGTAGATGAAGGAGCTCAAAGGAAAGCCATTCCTCCAATCTAATTGTTTGTCTATGGTTTGCCTTTGATTTCTACCTAGGTCCGGATGCTGGAGGTTTTGCTCCCACCTACCACAACCCTGCTGTCAGAGATTTCACAAATAAATGAGTTTGAGCAGTCTCAGCCAAAGCTAGGGCTAGTTTTCCCAGATCACTCAAGAACCACATTAATTTCATACAGAACAGATGAGTTTTGACTTAACTCCCAGGACAATCTTGTGAATTTTGTGCTTTCTTATATTTCATTCTTTCTAAAGGTTTATTATATATTTCATAAATAGTTCTTACAAGCACCAACATCACTTCAGAACCTTCCTGGAGTGTTGGAGGCCCTGCCTGGCTCTTCTGCCTGGGGACACTCATTGGAGCCCCTGCATGGTTCCCTGCGGCCCTGGCTCTCAGACGGAGGGTAGAATACTTATTTTGTTCTCACGGTAAACCTTCTTTTGTTTTCAGCTGAACAGAGCCATCATTGTTAGAGGGTAAACTTCTCCGCTGACATTTCAGAAAGGTGTCCATTTCTGAATATGAAAAGACATTAATTAACCAAAGCAATTCAATGGCATAGAAAGTTTTCTAAATCAACTTTTTTATATTCATGGTTGCAAAGTGAGAAAATAAGTAACTATAAACTCAGCATCTTTTCAACTGAGAATTAAGATTATCTTTATGATAAAAATGAAAACCTTCTGAAACTGTGAGTTGGCACCAAGATTTATTATCAGTGCAGTGCTGCACCATTTTATGACTTGCTTTCAGGGCTTCTGTGATCTAGAATGAAGTTTTATGACCATTCGAAAGGAAATATTTCATGAAAATTTTGTCTGATCTTCTATCTCAGTCCTGGTCTAATGAAATGTTGCTTTAAAGGAAAACATTCTTGTGATAAGATCGCACGTCGATTCATTTGCAGCACATGAGCTGGCTGGCAGCCATCCAGTTCTATCGTTTGAATGGAGCATTTTCCAGATGTAAGTCTAAGATTAAGTTGCCTTAAAATAGAAAAAATGGAGCAGGAATTATCTGGCAAGAATCTATAAACTATCTGTTACATGCCTTAAAACCGGGGAGTTTCATTAGTCTATAAAATTTGTCCTCTGACCCTATTAAAACAGGACCCAGATGTCTTTTGTTTGAAAAGTAAAGTCTACTAAATAGTTTGAATACATTTTCTAGTCAGGACAAAGTTTGGTGCTGCAGTTATTTCAGCTAGCTTAATTGCAAAAATTAGCTTTAAGTGCCAAAAAAATGAGAAACCCATTTCTTCAGTCCCCATCATGAATCCATCAGTCCTAAGACTCCCTAACTCTTCACTCTTTTAATGAGATATAAGTAAGTGGTCAGTCTCCCAGTATTTATGCTCTTTCTGTATCTCTGGGCTCATCCAGTGAGGCCAGCTTCACACTCTCAGTTGTACCATCACTAAGGCTTGGAGCAGCAAACCCCTCTGAAGACCTAAAATTCTGTCCTTGGAGAGAATGGGAAGGAATATAAATTTTTAAACATTTTGACAAAAAACTGAAATGGTATAGTAAAGTGATACAGAGTTAATCATGGAAACCAAGCACAGGCAGCCCTTAGAAAACAGAAATAAGAATTTGATGACTAAGTTGGCTTGCAGGTGCAAGTCCCTGACCCCAGGGGGCCAGGATTTACAGGCTGCTGACATCTCCAGACAGACAGGAAGCCAATGAATTGCATCTAAGTGTGCATTTCAGGACTGGCCGGACTCTACCTTAGGCAGCTTGAGGTAGTCAAAAGCCAGTGCAAGCAGAGCCCCAGAGCTTCGCGTGGCTTTCCGTGTTGAGGGCAGGGCTAATTTCCATCTCTCCCAGATAAAGAAGAATCTCCAGGAAAGGATTTTCCGTGTGCAACTCTCTTACCAGTTTTAATCGAAGCCAGTCTGCTCTGTTTGCACTGGACGTGCAGTTGAGCCTGTTGCTGCTCTAACAGCATATTAATTATTGTTGTATTTTGTTTTCTAAAGCGAGCCTTTTGCACCTTAATCTTGAGAAGGTAGTTTTCATCCACCAGCAATGGCAAAATGAAATCATATTTTCCCATCATATTTTCAAATATGATGCTTTCACTTATGTATGACTGACTTGGAATTGGCTGTGATCCCAGAGTCTCAATTTCCTCCAGACTCAGAACCAAGTTTATATTATTCTCTATAGAACATTAAACATAGGCAAGTTTTATGCCTTGATGGAAATAAGAAGCCACAGAAGTCTAGGGCAATCACAGAGGTCGCCTGCCTAGGTGCCTCTGGCCTGCTTGCTGCAGAGCTGTGGTTGCTCTAAGTCAGTGGTGCTGTGCTCTACCATGACAGTTCAGAGTGTACCATGCTTCCAGTAACTCGTATTAAGTGGTGCATGTTCCATTACTAAGACGCATCAGTTATACCCAAATAGTCAGCCTAACTCAGCATTAGTTTTAAATATTTTATTATTTTTATTTTACGTGAATGAGCATATTGCCTTCATATATCTGTGCACGCATGTCTTGCAATGCCTGCAGAGGCCAGAAGAGGATGTCAGATCCCTTGGAACTGGAGTTACAGAAGATTGTGAGCTCCATGTGGGTGCTGGGAACTGAACCCTGGTCCTTTGCAAGAGCTGTCAGTGCTCTTAACTGCTGAGCCATCTCTTCAGACCCTTAGCGTTAATTTTAAAAACAAAGAGTAGGGATGCGACAGCCTTGGGGTTTTCTCTAAGATCTATGACCTCTCCAGCTATGTGTACTTGGCTAGGTTTACAGTACCACACTCGAGTTTCCTCCCACTGAGTGGGCTTTAAGTCCAACTAGGTAGCTGTTGATTGCCCCAAGAGGAAAGTGCCACCACGGCACTACTGTCGAATGCTGTGCTGGTCACTGACGTGGTTTTTAGGCCTTGAAGCTGGGTTGGACCATTGATTGATCTCCCTTAGCAGCTTGCACAGTGCTCTCCAAAGCCATGAGAGCTGCCTTCAGGGAGGAGGCTTCCAGGTCAGTTCCAGATCCATTGCTCCAAATCCTGTGTCCGAAATGTGTCCTGTCTTCAGCAGTAGGGTCTTACCTTCAGGTTCTGGGAGGGAATCAAATATGATTTCTTACTATGTGAAAAATATGGATCCTCATATTTATAGACAAGTACCCCAGTCACCACTCATCAAAGAAGCTTCTTTTGCAACAGACTATTACAGAATTGCACAGCTGGTCACACACAGACACTCTGTGAATTCCTCAGGCCTTACTGGCACATCTACAATGCACCCTCTACACCTAAGGCTCATGGGACATAGAACACGGACACTAACGAATCTCTCAGTTCTCATCAATGAAGCTCCCTTGTTCGACAGACACCCAGGAACATGAAAGGTCACAAAGAGTCTACAGAATGCTGATCCTTGGACAGGACTCCTGTATTAACCTTCACCCACCCAGGGCTCAGGGACCACTGCGGAAGAGGGCGCTGAAAGATTGTAAAAGCCAGGGAGGAGGTGCATGACCAGATGGAAATAGAGTCCTAGAAGCTCCTGGGACCCTGCTCATTTGAACCTACAGCAATGGTGTCAGCATGTACAGGACCCATGCAAACTCAGACAAAAACCCAGCATGGAACTAGATAAATGGACAACAGACCCCAATCTTAGGTGATGAAATATTGGCAACTGATTACTGCTGGGCGAGGAAGAGCTGATCTTCCTAAAGCGAGGGACTCTAGATAGGCCGAGTAGACCTCAGTAGATGAACTTACACCGAGGAAATACTGGGGGCACTAACTTGACATAAGAGTCCTTAATACAAATGACAGAATGTATGAATTCCAGTGGGGGGCAGTGGGAGGGTGCCAGTGGGGAAGGGGGTGTAAAGATCATTAAGATATTTTGTATGAAATACACAAAAATTCAATTAAAAATTACAAAAAAAAAAGCAAAGAGTAGATCCAAACTCCACAATTCTTCCCTTCAGCTCTCTCACAGAACTGTGCTCCCGAGCCAGGCCTCCCTCATCCCTTTATTCAAACAATTTCTTCAGCATGAATTGGGGAACTACAACCTTGGATCCACCCTTATCTAACGAAGAATCTTGCCGTTTGATCTCTAGTCCTAAAATTTCTTATCCATACAATGTTAAGCATGCATCTCAATTCTCGCTCTTTCCAATGTGGATATGAATATAAATATGCTGCTTTCAAGGTTGTGGCTGGCTAATTCAAGCACACCACAGTCACTTGTTAACTTGGGTGGAGGGCAATGTGGGGTCCCAAGGAATGAAGGTCAGGTGCCCAGGTCACAGGACCACGTGGCTCAGTGAGCTTGTTTGTGTTATAAACTGCCATTTTGTGGTGCCAGGTTAAGTCATTAGTCCAGATTCTGGGAGTCATTCTTACAGGTACGTGTGTGAAAGGCTAGAAATAGAATAAGGTGGGGCCAGGTCTGTATAGCAAATATTTACTGATTATGGAACAAAAATTAGTCCATAGGTTAGTGCACATGTTCCACTTCTCAAGAGGCACCTGACACACGGAACCCTTCTCTGTTATCTGTACTTTGAAAAATAAAACAAAAGAGTGACAGGTGAAAGATCAAGTGTCCCCGCTGAGAGTGACAGGGTCCAAGCTGGGAGACGCCCCTGCCTATAACTGAAATCAGAAGTTGGCCAGTGAGCCCCCGGTCACCAGTGAGGATGAAGCAGGCTGGGTCCCGGGGCACTGCCTGTGGACAGCCTCCTCCCTAGAACTGTAAACTGAATCAGCCATGGTAAACTTGGTCACTGTTGCAAAATTCAAACTTCCAAGTTTTACGTCTGATGCTGTTCCAACATGGTATTCAGTCAGAGGCTTTAGAGTAACTCTGCCCACATCTTTATCCTCTGCTCATAGACCAGTTACCTTTATCTGTTATTTATAGTCCAGTTATGTCTTACATTTTGTTTTGAGGAAGAGTTTCAATATATAGTCCAGACTGGCCACAGATTTATCCTCCTGTCTCAGCTTTGCAAGTACTGGGATGATGGGTGTGTGTCACCACACCTGGCTTATTTACTAATCTCTAAGGGGCCTCGATAGCTCCTTTATTATAACCGCCTGATGTAAAAGTGCAGGAAAATTGTTGTTAGCAGGCCTACGTCTGAGCCTTTATCCTTTTTCACTTGGCTCTGGACCTCATTTTTTCTGTTAAAAGGAAAGCATGTACTTATGTGACACCCCAAATTCCTCACAGCTCTCAAGTTCTGGAATCATCTTTTGCATTCCCGGAAAAGTACAGCTGATAAGAATCTATAAAACTGAGCAGAATTTAAGTTTAGCTTAAGAAAACCCTGACTAGGGGAAGTAAGCTAATAGGATCTCTCTCTCTCTCCTCTCTCTCTCTCTCTCTCCCCTCCCTCCATCTTTCCCTCCCTCCCTTTCTCTTTCTCTCTCTCCCTCCCTCCCTCCCTGCCTCCCTCCCTCTCTCCCCCTCTCTCCCTCCCTTCCTCCATGCCTCCCTCTCTCATTCTCTCTCTCCCCCCTCCCTTCCTGCCTCCCTCTCCCTACCTCCACCTCCCCCTTCTCTCTCTCATCCCCCTCTCTCCCTTCTCCCTGCCTCCTGCTCTTCCCTCCACATCCTCTAAGCGCTTATAATTTATAAATTTTTTAGATGCTGCTGTTCTAAGTTATTCGCGTTTCCACTTCATTTTCCCCCGTAACCATGTTCTTACTGTGTAGTCCTAAGGACTTAGCCGATGGTCCTGTGTAACTGAGACACTGTTCTGTGTGCAGAAGTGCCCAGTTAGCAGAGCGTTCCCACTCTGTAGAAACAATTAAGGATTTTTTTTCAATTTTGGGGTTCTGCTGTTTTAAACTTGGCATTGTGTTGAACGCCCCCGAAGCCCATCAGGCTTGGGTCTTCAACAAGAAAAGAAGACAAGGGTCTTGATTTTATTATAAAAAGCTGACTTCTTAGCAGTCAGGGGAGCGATCACAGAATGGCCTTTTGCTGTGACATTTTTTCCAATATATATTTTTATTGAACTTTTGGGCATTTCATACAATGTGTAGCCATATTTAGACCTCCTCCCCTAGCCTCGGCCCCCACAGTCTGCTCCTCTGATTTTTATTTCCATCATTAAGAAGATTATAATCAAAGTGAGGCTTTAATTATAGCTCTAGCATTGCTAGTTCTGGTAAAACAAAGTAAAGACTAAATTCCCTCTGGGCGTTCATGTTGTTGATAGAGCAGCATGTTGAATGGACTGTTTTCATGCTCTTTCTGTATGTACACGTATACACATACAGCAATTGTGTTTTTCTCTTGCTCAAATGTTAAGACATTTCATTTCTTTTCCTTTAAAAATTTTTATTAGTTTCTTAGGAATTTCATATGATGTATTTTGATCACATTCACCCCTCCCCCACCTCCCCCAAGGTCCACCCCACTTCCCTACCCACTCAACTTCCCTTCTGTTCTAAACCCATTGAGAACAATTTTGAACCCTGTGAAGCTCCATTTCAATGTCAGAAAGTTAATGCAGTTTGTTGTGATGCTGCCCACAATCCAATGTAGTGTATTACTGTTAAATCGTTATAATACATTCACGTATAACAATCTCATCTTGAAAGGTATGGTGTGGAGCCTCCTGGTCTGATAAAGCTGGAAAAAGAAATTGAACAAGAAGAGACACTCTCTGCTCCCTCTCCGTCACCTTCTCCTTCATCAAAGTCTTCTGGAAAGAAAAGTACAGGAAACTTACTGGATGATGCAGTAAGTGAAGTTTGCCAGAATTCTTACCAGCAGTTGGTGCTTTTTCCCCAAGTACAAAACACGCTCATTCTGACCTTACGGCATTTCAACTTTCTTAGAGTTCACTTTACCTCTTATGGAAAATGTTATGGTCATATCATTCATTTTGAAATTCAGAACTGAGCCAGACATTTAAAACAAAATGCTACTTAATTCTGTTGAATAGCATGTGAAACTTCAGGAAAATAAGCCAACTGCTTGAGACTGGTTTTTGAAAACACTTAAACTCACTATCAGCCCTTGATTCCTCCTTTTACAGACAAAAAGCTTGAGGCTCAAAATCTCAAGGACTGTTGAAGAAGTATGTGTCCGTATGATAGAAAAGTTAGTTGGGCTTTATTGGTTGTCTAGTATTGACCCAGTTCATCATTATTTTCTCAAGGGCTCTCATATCTGAAAGGCACATTTCTTATGGAGCAGTGGAACCTTAGAAGGTGTGTAGCACAGAGTGGAAAGCAGCTTAGGTTTTGACACAGCTTACCTAACTCTGTGGGGTCTTGTCTCTTTAGTCCTCCCTCACAGGCTTTGGTGATTAGGAACCCTTGCAGTGGTGTATCTGCATCATGATCATTTCATGGTGTATCCCCGTCATCATGATCATTTCGTGGTATATCCTCCTCCTCATCATTTCGTGGTGTATCCCCATCATCATCATCATCATTTCGTGGTGTATCCCCATCATCATGATCATTTCGTGGTGTATCCCCATCATCATGATCATTTCGTGGTATATCCCCATCATCATGATCATTTCGTGGTGTATCCCCTCATCATCATCATCATTTCATGGTGTATCCCCGTCATCATCATGATCATCATTTCGTGGTGTATCCCCGTCATCATGATCATCATTTCATGGTGTATCCCTGTCATCATCATTTCGTGGTGTATCCCTATCCCCGTCATCATGATCATTTCGTGGTATATCCTCCTCCTCATCATTTCGTGGTGTATCCCCATCATCATCATCAT
>NW_008353556.1:365517-373832 GCF_000622305.1 Nannospalax galili
GATCATTTCATGGTGTATCCCCATCATCATCATGATCATTTCCTGGTGTATCCCCGTGATCATGATCATCATTTCATGGTGTATCCCCGTCATCATCATCATCATCATTTATATCCTCCTCCTCATCATTTCGTGGTGTATCCCCATCATCATCATCATCATTTCGTGGTGTATCCCCATCATCATGATCATTTCGTGGTGTATCCCCGTCATCATGATCATTTCGTGGTGTATCCCTGTCATCATGGTGCATCCTCCTCCTCATCATCATTTTGTGGTATATCATTATTGTGCTGCTGATCAGTTACTAGGCATGGCAGAACCACTGGAATTGAAATTCCAAAGCTGCCGTTCGTACATGGCAGTCTTGTGTGGTAGTGGTGTGCTGATTGTGTGCCCGCCTCTGGCCATACACTCATATATTTTGAATGCATAAAACCTTTAATACACAAGAGAAACCAGGAGCGTCTCAATGTGTTTTAATGCAGAGTTGGCATTTATGGGCTTGGAATTGCCGTGAACGCACAGAATGGCAACACCAGAGCTGTTAGACTGAAGTGCGTCTTCAGGCATGAACAGAGCTCTTAGAGACCAGCACCAGCCTGGATGCCAGGTGTTAGGACTAGACAGGAACCACAGGCCTCCCTGACTCAGGTTTCAGCTGAAAAAGAGCCGGTAAATGGCTAGTGAACAGCGTGAGATGTAGGAAAAGACATTCGCCATCCATTTCTTTTCCCCGCATGACAGACGCAGATGAGCAGAAACATCACAGTTTTCCCAAGCAGCTGTGAGCTCTAATCTCTGCCGAGTGCTGCAAACTCAAACTTAGCCCATCAAGGGAACTTACCCAATATACTTTGATGCCATCTCTTTCCAGTGATGTTGGCCCCGCTCAGAACATATTGAATTAAGGCGTTTGGGCAGCCTTCGGACCAGTCACATTCCTTGCTTTTCATAGTGCTTCATTTTTAAGTTTCTAAGATTTAATATAGTTTTATTTATGTAAATGTATGTGTGTCTGTGTGCACTCTATGTGCGTGCCGTGCCTATAGAGGCCAGAGGAGGATGTGGGAGCCCCTGGAAATGCAGTTTCAGACAACTGAGACCTATCTGAATGTTTGCTTTTAGGGTTTGTTGCTTTAGGGAATGCTTATCTGCAGCTAACAGGAGAAAGTGAAATAAAGGTTAGATGGGCAAAGCCGAAAATTATCCCCTAAAGGTACGGTGGGAAGAGACCTGCGGAAAAGAACCCATCACTTGTAAAATGCCTTCTATGTCCATTGCCTCCGGCTGCACTGCAGACCACCCAACCTTCACGGCTTGCTCATGATTCTGTGGTCAGTAATTTAGATGTTAGCATCCGGGTGAGTCTGCTGCTGACTTCTCTTGGAGTCATTCATGACTCCATGATCACCTAGTGACTTCATTGGGGCTGCATAGTCAATGACAGCTTTGTCACATCTGGCAATTGGCTGGCTGGGCATAGGCAGGCGGCTGGCTGGACTGTTCTACACACAGTCTTCCTGTTGGCCTAGCTCAGACTTGCTCATATAACCATCATAGGGTTGCAACCACAGTAGAAAAGGGCTAATATCTTTGGCAGAAGCACTTATTGAGAATTCTATACAGGGATATAAGCATATAATGTGTTTTGATCAAGTCCATGCCCACTCCCTCCCTCCAACTCCTCCTATATCTCCCCATCACTTTTTTTCTGATAACTTCATGTACTCTTTCTTCTTTTTGTTTTTTTTTATGGGGCTTTTTACTACCCTAACATCCCCCCCCTCTGAAGAGGTAGTCCTAAAATCTTTTAAGGATTAGATAAGCGCTCCCAAATGCTTTTGAGATTTTTGGCTTTTGGAATGGAGTATGTTGCTAAGAGGCCCAAGGACATTTTGACTTTTAGCCAAGGAGCTGGCTACTTTTCTTTGGTGTCTTTTTACCCTAGCTGTCTAGCCAATTACTACATTCTATTCTTATCACACCATCCAATGAAGTGGTTACCCAAATTGCCAATAGGGAATTAGGACACAGACCACTCTGGCTTCTTCCATGCTGAACAGGGACACAGGGTGAGGCAGCTGGAGTTCCCTTTTGGTGGATCTAGCTAAAAGACTCCCAAATTGTATAACTCTTGTCTCTAAGGGGAAAAGAAAATCCTTGAATCATGACTAGGAGATGTGAAGGAGAAGTAAAGGCAAGAGTAATTAGCATTGCAAGTTCCAGACAGGGAACTAGAAAAAAGTCAAAATAGGGCAAACTTCAAATGTTCATATGACAGTCCATTGGAATTTCTTGACTAGAGTTTCCAAAAGCATCCCTCTATTGGGTTCCTCCTCATTTTCCTTTTGTCTTCCAAGGCTGGATTCTAGAGTGATGGATTCAGGATTTGCTTTCAGGCACATTGACAGCTGTTGGAGTGGCTAGAATCAGTGTCAGTTCCCTCTCAAAGGCTTCTAGCTAGGGGGAGAAAACAAATTTATC
Source organism: Nannospalax galili (assembly GCF_000622305.1). Classification (NCBI taxonomy): domain Eukaryota; kingdom Metazoa; phylum Chordata; class Mammalia; order Rodentia; family Spalacidae; genus Nannospalax; species Nannospalax galili. The sequence goes on from NW_008353556.1 coordinate 368,005, forward strand.
CATCATTTTAAAACACTAGCAGGTTATCTCCCTTAGCTACAGGTGGGCACTACAGTATTGGAGACCAAGATTTGAATGCTGAGAAGCATTTTCTGATTTAGAACAAAATCATCAATGAGAAATAATTGTCTAAGTAACTTTTTATGTGGACTTAAGCCTAATGTCTGGGAAGTGCAATCCCTTGAACTCTTAAAGAAATATATTGATGACTTTACTCTTCAGTTAGACTTTCCTTTTGGGTATTTAAGACCATACAATTGGCCCAAATAAATCAATTCATTTTCACACTTAAGGTCATTTAAAGATCTGTTCCTCAGGGATCACATGGGCTTGGGAGGAGTTCCTGGCTCCTTTCTTTTACCAGTTCTACCTATGTGAAGATAAGTCAAAGGTCCTGCTCGACCATGGCTGGCTTCGCTTGGAGGCATGGGTGAGATGTTTCCTCTGAGCTGACCCTCCTCTTGTAGACTGAATAAAATATTTTTAAAAACTATCTAGTTTTCAAAGGTAAGGGTGATACTTCTTTAAGCTACATCTGTCCATTACCCTGGTCAGATCCCGTCTTCTGAAACTCACACCATTTCAGTTCCTCTGGAACTTTGCAGAGGACAGAGAAGCTGCCATTTGGGGCCATTTATGTGACGAGGGAGAAGAGTCTCGAATCCTTCCGTTCCTTCACCGTTGTCTCATAGCTAGCCTTTTTCTATCTTCTGGAAGGGGAGGGACACAAAGGGAACTGTAAGGCGTAGAATCACTTTGACAGGGATTAGGTGACATTTTACCAGTATTCCTACTTAGAAGAAACAAAGACCAACACGACAGACATGCCGCCCACACAGCTGGCACTCTGTGCCTCTGAGTTCTGGTCTTCCAGCTGAACCATGTGGGGCTCTTTGGAGGAGCCCTGAGCCCTCTCTACCTTCACCAGAATTTGACAATATAGAAAGTGGTTTAACTCACAATTTTTAAATTGAAGGCAGGACTGTGAGAGCTGGGCTCGTCTGCACACCCACCAGCTTGAACACTGTGTCCTGTGACTCTTCAGATCGATAATTTTAAGAGAATGCTTTATGAAGAACAACCACCACTATGCCCTGTGTGGAAAGATTTCCAGTTAGGTTGGTTTGAGAAATAGAGTTCAGAAACACATGTTATCACCCCACAGGCTCTGGAGAATACCATGATAATATCTTATTTGACCCGGAATTTTCCAAATTTTTTGATCATGAACATTTTTGCAGTTTTCTTTCAATATTGGAATAAACTGCATTGAAATTTTTGTACTGTGTTTAAGTAATAGTTTTTTACTGAAGTGTTATATTTCAGCGACAGTGGGGCAGAAAGAAAAATAATTTGAACCTCATTAATGGTTTGTATCAGAGTTTCATATATCTGATATAAAAGTAACTGGTTCCCATGACAACCACTTCACCACACACAAGTCACATATAACCATTGGGAGATGAAATTTAAGGACCCCAACATGTGTCTTGGAAAAAGGGAATCAAACAAAGATTATCTTCAAGGTTTCTGTGTTTAGTTAGCACTGAACTATTTTGTACTCTGTCAGAATTATTATGTGCTACCCCCAAGGGAAAGAATTCCTTTGTAGAAGGTGGGGTGTGGGGGGTAAGGAAGGAACCAAGGGCAGATCCCTTCTGAGATTACCATAGGCCAGTGGACGGATCCAGAGGGAGCCAGACCTGTACTGCCTGTGTTTGCTCACATTTTCTTGTCTGATTCTTAAGGGAACTGCAGGAAAACAGATGACCTTATGTGGACAATGCAGCCCACCTTCCTTAGTCAAGATCTCATGAAGGAAGCACAGTGGCTTCCATTCAGACTGCTCTATTCCCTGATGCCCTGATGGAGTGATTCCACTGTGATAAGTGGCGGGTCGGGTTTAGCTCTCTTTATGCCCTTGTGATAAGCTGGCTCTCACAGTGAGTTGAATGCAGTTCTAAGACACTGTTCTTAATGTCTTCCTCCTCTTTAACTTCCTCAGTCTGGGGATGAGAGATAGTAAAATTCTGAGTAATTCTGCTCCTCTTGAAATCCCACTTCAGCACAAAACTGGCTGAGTTCCTAGCCAAGGACAGAGCACCTGCCAGACAGACTTGTCCCAGGGTAACGTGAGACCCGCAGATGTCATCAGTCACTGTTTGCTCAACAATATGTTTCCACTGCTCCAGTCTGGCCTCTTCTGCCTCAGCCTCTGACACAAATGCAAAGAAAAAGAAAAACCTTGATTTTTAAAAACCAAGTCCATTTTTGTAGTAAGGAAGGGTTGAAGAAAGAGCAGGCCACTTGAGATGTTCCTGGAGCTTCCTTTGACACAGGCAGGCTCTGTGTTTTGTCTGAGAACCCTGAGGTGGAGATGTTTCCCACAGGCTCGACTGTCCTTCTCCGGTAGAGGAATTTGCTCTGGAAGTTAGGAGCCGAGCTGATGCTGAGGCCATGAGCTCTGTTGCTCTGCCCTTCTACTGTGTTGTGTCAACACCCACTTTTCTCCTCAAAGCCCTGTGGAGTGGTACAGACTGCAGCACTTGTTGCTGATTCTGGGACCCACAGCCGATCCAGAGTGTGGTTCTCTGTTTGCACAAGAGAGCAATCACCATTTCCCAGCCTCTTTCTTTAGTGCCAGCACAAGAAGACAGGAAGAAGTCAGATTTCAAATCCGTAGCCTAATGATTACTTAGTTCACAGAAGGTAGACCCTCACTCTTCAGAGAGTCAGCGCTGAGGCTGTTTGAGTCTAGCCCCTGCTCCAGGGATTCCCCTCCGTATCCCGTGTGGCTCTGTTCCGCTATGATCATGTGTATGTCCAATGTCCATTTACTGAACCTTCGTCTGCTTCACCAAGGCATTATGCTCTATGTCAATGGTTTTAAAAGGAAATAAAATACCACATTAGTAGTTCCTTCAAGGAACGAAACAAAAAAAGGAGATGCTAGGGTTAACCAATAACTGAACCCTGTTCTATGACACAGCAACTGTTCAGGCTTGGGTTGCTGGGGAAGTTTAGGACTGAAGAAGAAGTTGTGGAAGACTGTGTCCTGACTTTACCTCTCTTCATCTCTTGTCTTCAAAATACTGTTGATTTCTGAGTAGCTTCAGTGAGGAACAGTTTGCTAGTTTATAGGATAAATGTGTTCTGGGCTTCCTCTGCCTTTTGTGGCTTTCCCTCACCTGACTTTTGTTTCCATGTTTCTGGAACCTTCCATTCTCTTGCAAAACCATTGTGTAAGTCCTTCATAGCAACGTGTAAGAGAGTCCAGGCCCCACTCACCCTGTTGTTTGGAATTCAGTCATTGTATCATTAAAAGTAATGTTTGAGGGCTTGAGTGATGGCTCAGTGGGTTAGAGCACCTTGCTGTCCAGTCATAAGGACCTGAGCTTGGACCCAGCACCCACATAAAACCAGGCCTGGTCACGTGTGTCTGTAACCTCAGCACTGTGGACTGGACAATCCCCGGGCTCTCCTGGTCATTAATCTAGCTCCATACTCAGCAAAAGACCAGCCTCAAGGGAACCAAGTGAAGAGCGATAGGGCCCTGGCCTCCCACTGTGTGTCTACACCACACACACACACACACACACACACACACACACACACACTCACTCACTAAGTAAATAAAATAACAAAGATTGAATTTATTTGATTACCAATAAGTATCATGAATTTTTGTATCTGTTTAGTTAATATTACAATCAGATCAACTGTTAGCAGCTAAAATTTGATTAATGATTATCAGAAAATGTGGCTGAAGCATTTGAACATATGAGATATTTTGGTTGCTATGGATTATCTAAAAAAACTCCTCATTTAAAAATATCCTAGAAGTTTCATGGATTGTAAAAGGGTGATGAGGGATCATCTTGAGATTTGCAGTGGTTATGCCTGTTCACAGCTCCAAACGAATATTGATCAGAGCCATGCTCTTTTGTTCATCTTAATTAAGTGGCAACGATATGATGTAGATGCTGATGTATAAGTATGATAAATATTTGAAATGCAGCAGGGCGACTTGGAGTGCCCGGCCATGATGGAATGGTCAGATCTATAATTAGTGACTGCATCATCACCCGCACTTTTACCACTTTTGTCTAGGAAGCAGCAACCATTGTCTTCACAATTTCGAGGGTGTAACTTCTCACCGTTGACTGTAATCACTACACTACGCCTCTTGGACTTGCTCCTCCTGTCCTCCTGTAATGATACAGCCCTTGACTTCCAGCTCCTCTTGTCCCCAGGGCCCTGTCTTCTCTACCTGGGAACCACAGTCCTCCCTACGTCTGTCAGATGTTTTATAGATTCCACACACGAAGCTGGCTTATCCCATTCAGTTTATGTCCTCCACTGTCTTCCATGATGTTGCAAATGATGACAGGGACTCTTTAGTGGCTGAATAGTGTTCCATCTTGTTGATATACCACACTTCCTGTGTCACTGATGGTGACTTACACTGACTGCTGACCCTGATGTTAAGAGTAATGCTAACTGTGGCAGCACAGATCACTCTGAGAGATGTCGATTCCTTCCCTGTGGACACTTAGGCAGGAGCGATACCAGGAAATCACACCATGGTCTTCAGCAGCAGCCATTTATTCCAAACAATCAACAGTGTGTAAACCTTCCTTTCTCACATCTTTGTGGGAGAATTTGGGTGAGGAAAATCTAGGCCAGCTTATTAAGATTCTAAATGAGTTCTGTCTAGCTTCTGCAATTCAGACTGTATGTCATTCAGGGCTTTCTGTCTGTCCCATGGAATTCTTCCTAGAAGCACAGATTACTGTTTCCTGTCCAGATTTTGGATAGTTGGAGCAGCAATGGCTATGAGCTACAGACAGCAGGTTCTCAGTCAAGAAAAACACGCAGATGCGCCTTCCTCAGAGACTGTGCACCATCCTTGGGTGATCAGAGCTACTGAACGCCGTTGACATGTCATTTTGATTATGCATTCTTAAAAAGAATAATGCAGAAATCAGTATACTAAGTATAAAAACCTGACATTTTGATTCCACAAAATGCAGATTAAACCTAAGACACGGCCATTGGACTAGAGTTTGGGAGGCAGTGACTAAAATGAGGTGAAATTCAGGGCACGTCTGATTTGTCAGTGTGACATTTCACAGAAAAATCTTAGAGCTCCAAACAAGATGAATAACTTCTGTAAAAATAAATTGCTTCTCATTTATTTAAAATATAAGTATGCTAGTGTAAGGAGATAGCACTAGGGACACAGTCAGCTGCCCCTGGCTCCTGTTTTGGTGTGGACAGCCTGCTGCATTCGGTGTGGATACATGTACAACCTTCACACATGCACTAGCTCTGCAGTTCATGGTTGCTCCCATGGAACTGATCTCTTTGTTGTCATCCTCTAACCTCATCCATGTCATCACTAGCTCAGAATAACACCTATATCAAACCTTTGCCTCCCAAGGCTCAGGGATCACTGTGGAAGAGGGGGCAGAAAGAATGTAAGAGCCAGAGGTGCTGGATTACAAGGAAACTCCTCTAGACAGCTGGTCAGTTACTCATATGAACTCACAGCAATGGTGACAGCATGCTCAAGTCACATGTAAGCTTCAACCAGACAAAATCCCAGCATAGACATGGGGAGTAGGGGAAGAAATCCCAACCCACCTAAGGAGCTTTGGCAACTGATGGCTGCTGGGAGGAGGAGAGACAATCTCTTTCAAGGGTGGAAATCTTGGTAGATTAAACCAGGCTCCAGTGGATGGACCCACACAGAAAGACATTTTGGGACACAAATTAGTCTCTCTCTCTCTCTCCCTCTCTCTCTCTCTCTCTCTCTCTCTCTCTCT